>NC_083751.1:92500-232500 GCF_033458585.1 Syngnathus typhle | reverse complement strand
CGTTATGAAAGATTTGATCACAAAACGTGTGTGGCTTTTTCTTAAATGAACACGTTTGACATTGCTATCGTGTCAGCTTTTAATTATATTGCGCTGTCATGTTAAAGCAAATTAATAAATGCAACAATATTAATTTGCTTTGAAAATACCTGAGTAATACAATAAAATTGATGGATGGATGAATGATGATCACAATTAAGTATAAAGTATCCTTTGTAATATATACTCCTTGTAGCCTGTACCCAAAAAGAGGAGTTTCTTTGCATCGAGGTTTATGCAAAGAGCTCACGTAATTATATTGTTGCTTTTTGGTGAATGAATGAGTATTCCGTCTGTACGACTGGTCTTTGAACGCACCCCGCTTCAATGGCAAAACGCGGATGAATTTAAAGACATCAAATGAGAATAATCCCTTCTAAAAATTAAAATTGACTGACGCAAACGTGAGTTCTTCATGTTTTTATTGAAAACAACGTAGTGCTGACGCCGTACGACGCCGTACGACATCGGTTTTTCGCTTTCCAAAAAGGCGTGCGCGCTCCCGCGGCAGGGGGAACAAAATCTCACGGGGGAACCAAATCAAGCACAACACCGGCCGTGCACGCACCACGGGCCGTGCATTCGGTTGTAGTATTCCTTTTAAAACAGATGGAGGCAGCAGAGGTCTTTGAGCTAACCTCTGATGAGTGTGCGGAAAAGCTCAAAGCATGCTCCTCGCAACAGACCAGTTGAGCTAGCGGCAGTTAGAGGAGTGCCACTTCTAGACGGAAGCATTCATTTTCCATTGGTAAATTCGATTTAATGAGCTACACTAAGAGGCTGGACACGCTGCAGTTTGACTCGCAGCGAAATGTTGGCAGCCTTTTTGCAATAGCACCAAAGTGATTTGGTTTCATTTCTTTCAAATAATGATGCATCTCGTTTTCTCCAATTTGTAATGGATAGGTCTTCTAAGCCACCGTGATTGTCAATTTTCTTCTCATCCTGTGAAGTGAAAAATTGAAGTCACTGTCTCCCACTTTCTGTCCAGTGCCAATCAATCAATCTCCTATAAGCACCTGCCTACCTACCTATCTATATACGTATCTTTCCTTTTAGGAGTGGGAGTGGCAGCGTGCTAGCTCTTCCCTCCCTCACCACAATCGAACAGAGGACTAATGGAAGAGCTGGGGTTGAGCCAAAATGGTTAGGAACCAATACCCAAAGAGGAGAGGAGAGGAGAGCAGAGGAGAGCAGAGGAGAGCAGAGGAGAGCAGAGGAGAGCAGAGGAGAGCAGAGGAGAGCAGAGGAGAGCAGAGGAGAGCAGAGGAGAGCAGAGGAGAGCAGAGGAGAGCAGAGGAGAGCAGAGGAGAGCAGAGGAGAGCAGAGGAGAGCAGAGGAGAGCAGAGCACAGTCTCCTCATCTGACTGCTGTCTGGAATACTTTTCAGCTTCCACCATCCATCTCCTTATGTTGTGGTATGGTTTCCAAAAGACCTACGTACATACGCATGCAAAACTGTTCACATTCCCAGCACAAAGGAAGGACCGGATTGGTTTGTAGCAATCCTACTCAATGAAATGGCATTGTATTTGTCAAAACAACAATCAAATGGGTTGATGGCTTCCTGCAAGAGTTTTGGGAACTCTTCAAAGCTGCGTTGTGTGCTTGATCATCCATAACTAGCCATTACCCACCTTAAGAGGATCAAGATATAAATCATGCATGATGTGTGCTTTTATTTAATTGCTCATGAAATATGAATAGAGCTGGCATTCACTCGCTGACATTTGACAAGCGAGAGCGAGGGGGGAAAGTGAGAGCGAGCCACATAATAGAGGGCGGCAGGGCAGGTGCTTATCTTTCTTGTGCTCTACCAGACGCTTGAGCAGCACCTTCTGGCAATGTTTTTTCAATCATAGTCACATTCCAATTGCCTCAGTCATAAGGTGACCCAGTGATAAGAATGTCTTCCCCTCAACCCTGATGGCAAAAATACAGTTGCTTTGGCTTGGTTCCATGGCCTTGCTACCATCTTTCTAACCTTCTCTTCCCATTATAGACACACATGCGCACACGTCTGTGCATTTTTTAAATCGAGTTGGTGAAACATCATTTGGAGCAAAACCATACATTTCAACACATTTGCAGTAGTAGGTGTATTTTGGGAGCCAGAAAGCTGTTGCCATAGATACCGTTCCCAAGGAAACACAGGAAGAAGCTGTAACTGGGGTCCTGCTCCACCTGTGCTTCATCCTCGGGGATGATACAAAAACTCTTGATGTCTTTGGCCAATTCTCTGAGGATTGGGATTATATCGCTAGAATACGCTCAATTGTGCTTGGAAGCTCTGATAACAATCTCTGCGCGTGGATAAAAGTTTCATCGTCATTTTGACAAGACTCGCCATAGTCAGTGTCCACCAGCAAGAAGCCATGCAGGAGTCTGCTCTGCTCTGCTCTGCGTCTGCCTGCGTGGCTGCCTGCCTGCCTGCCTGCCTGCCTGCCTGCCTGCCTGCCTGCCTGCCTGCCTGCCTGCCTGCCTGCCTGCCTGCCTGCCTGCCTGCCTGCCTGCCTGTCTGTCTGTCTGTCTGTCTGTCTGTCTGTCTATCTGTCTGTCTATCTGCATGCATGCTTCTGATTCCGCGTTCATGTGAGAGTGTGTGGGAGAGCTGCGTGCTGCAGTATGTGCAAAAAGCCCGAGGAGAGTCAGTCAGCTTCTTCACCAAATCAAGCCAATGGAATGATGAAATGTGCAGACTTGCTGCTGTGAAAAGATCTGCTTACTTTGCGCTTGTTGAGATGAGGGGGTATCCCCCAAGTTGGAAGTGCTTTTCATGACCTCAGCCAGTAACGTGCATCATTGCGTCGTCTGTCTGTCTGTCTGTCTGTCTGTCTGTCTGTCTGCCTGTATGTGCCACTGCAGTCGTGTCTTTTGTGTGCTTGTATTGAGAATCGGATTTGGCATCAGTGGTTGTTTGGCGTTTAAAGGCGTGGCTTCAACCAGCATAGTATCTGAGGAAGGGAGTGAGGTGTCAAATTGCAGCTTCAAAAGAGTCTACGAAACAATTTAGCAGGCTGGAGCGAGGCAGCGAGAGAGAGCGAGAGAGAGAGGGAGAAGGAGAAGAGAGTAGGTGGGTGGGTTGGAGGCGAGGTAGCAAAAGAGAGAGAAGGAGAGAGCCAATAATCAACTGTGAGACGTCAAGAGAGTGACTTGGAGTGAGATGAGATGAGATAAGAGATGTCGGAAGCCCTGACGACTTCCAGCGTGATGATGCAAAGCCTCCATCCTCCCACTTGAGATGCCTGCATCTTTCCACCTGCTTCCTTGCGTCTGTCTGTCCGTCAGCCGCTCGTACGGCGGCAGCGCGGCACAAGGCAGGTTGACCGGCCATCTCCTCGGAAGAGGAGAGCTTGTTTTGGAAGAAGACAAAAGAAATAACTGGCGAGTCCCTTTCGATATTGGCGTGCCATCCGGCCGGCCCGCGCTCCCTCGCGCGCTCCCTCTCTCGCACGCTCCCTCTTTGTTGATTGTCCACTTATAGACTTAGGGTCTGGAGACCATGGGCAAAAGGAAGCAAAGATTGGACCAAGAGTGGATGAACCAATGGACTGCATGCTCCGAGATGCTCAGGTTCCAATTGTAAAAAGCTTTTCATCTGCCATCTGCTCTCGTGGAAGAAAAGGAGAAGAAAAGACCAGAAAAGACTACTGCTGTGCCTCATCACTCATCACGCACTCTGCATTGGATAGCAAATCCAAAATGGACAGAAGAACAAAAAGCGTTTGGACGTAAACACCTTGTTGTCTGACAGACAGAAGAAGGTGACAAGCAAAGATGAACTATATTTTTGGCAACAATACTCTGTACCCCCGCAGTGGGAGGGGAGGTGGAAGTTCTGGGGGCCAAGGTGCAGGGCTGGGCGTCAAAGCAAAGCAGGGACCAAAGCGTTGCTCCTCGGAGGAACTGGCGGCGCCGCACAACTCCTCCCCATCCACCTCTTCTCCTGCCTCCTCCTCTCCTTCCACGTCCTCCTCTCGCTGGCAGCAGCTCCTTCTCTTCTTCTCCAAGAGGAGCGCCTTCACCGATTGCATTACGTCTAGCCAGGTAACGCACGTCTCGACTGTGAGTTGCGCTAGGTGGGAGATCGGGGTGGTGGCAGAAGAGGTTGGATCCGTGTTGATGTGAACTGCTGCTATCATACTCAACCGATGAAGGCATGTTGTGAACCTTGAGAAGATGCTTTGCTGCGAGTGGAAGTGCAGGAAGGAAGGAAGAAAGCAAGCAAGGAAGGAAGCAAGGAAGGAAGCAAGGAAGCAAGGAAGGAAGCAAGGAAGCACACAGCTCAATAAGATGGCTCAATAAGATGACCAAGGAAGCCTTTGGAATCCAAAAAACGGCTTCAAATAGATGCTCCGGAAAATGAAAGCTGTATGATAAGCTTCTGAAGTCGTAAATGCCCAGAGCCTCCTGGAGTAAAAGACTTGTTAAGTTCAAGCCGAAAAGCCATTCTTCAGTCATTTCAAATTGGTTGTGATGTAGAAAAAAAGACTGTGGCTATCTTTAGAGTAGTACAGTTGTATTTTTATCATCATCATCATCATCATCCTTTTGCTTCTTCCTTCACCTCCCACAAGCTTACTTGCACACTCCGAGACAATCGAGTACATTATAGCACAAGTGGGAGGAAAGAAATGTTGACAAGCGCAAATATGAAACGATGAAGACAATCTTTAGGATTCATTTCATCGAAAAAGAACAATAGTATCAATTGCACTCTTTAGACAGACAGACAGACAGACAGACAGACAGACCTATTGCATTTTGCCATCGGGACCCATACGTGCAAAAATACATTCTGGACAAAGGTGACGATGAAAAGCATGACTTGAGTGCTAACCCGTTTTCACACATGCTTCTTTTGGATCACATCTACCTGAGGTGTCTGAAAATGGACTCGAATATAAGACGAAGAGGGAGGGCTTTATGTTTTCACTTTTTTAGGGGTGTGACGAAAGCTAGAGAAGATGTTTACAACCTGAGCCACTTTATTGCGTCGGTCATCAGTGTAGGAGGCATCAACGTGGGGATGACTTTGCGCTAGTCAATGTCCGCATCGATCGGTCTGTGAAAGCAGCTTTGGAGAAAGTCAAAAAGAAAGACCTCAAGGCTTTGAAATACTTGTGCACATACGTACGTATATGCAACGACACAGTCAAATGAGTGCATATGACTGTTGGGTGTTGCATCATCTTGTGTGTGTGTGGGATGATACTTTCATATCAGTTCACACTCTTCCCTCCCTCACACAGCGAGTCTCGCTATCGACTCTTTGCACTTGTTTCCCTCTAGCCTCTTCTCTGTCCATGAGCAATCATTTTAATGCCTTCTGTAATGCAACACAAGCACAGAAAATGTTCCGCTCATGTGCTTTTCGGGGCTCTGCACAAACGTGTCGTGAACCTGGTCCACCGATACAGTACATTTTTGTCTGACAGGGCAATGTAATATGATGGATGGACGGATGGATGGACGGATGGACGGATGGATGGACGGATGGATGGATGGATGGATGGATGGATGGATGGATGGATGGATGGATGGATGGATGGACGGATGGATGGATGCAGGGATGCATGTGGGCCGGTGCGAAATCTGCTGCAAGGATCTTAATGATTGATGGCTGGCTGGATGGCTGGCTGGCTGGGTTGGCTGCATGTGGGCCGGTGCAAAATCTGCTGCAAGGATCTTAATGATTGGTCTTTAATGCATTTCTCCTGAAGCATGCCTTCACCTGTAAAACTGTATACTGCTAAAGTGCAGAAAATACACATGGCAAGTTCACAAATAGTCCTTTAAGATCCCTGTCTTTTTTTTTTTTTCTGGTTTCATGGCAACATAGAGTAATGGTCTGATTCCTCTCCTCACTTGTTAGCAGCCCCCCCCCCCCTTCCCTCCAAGCAATATTTTAGTCTTGGCTTCATTTAACATTGTGTTGCCAACTGCCTTGCCTATTCATCTTGCTATTCATCATCTTGCGGCTAGCTAGCTAGCCTACAGCCCTGGCAGCACTTTACACAGTACATGCGCAACGATAAAACAACCTTTCCCTCATCATCTCCCTGCTTTCTTTATATAGGCGGACGCTTCCATATACGCCGTCTTCTTTCGAGGAGCAACGTGTGCCAAGCTGACATTATAGATTTGGACCTCAAAGCCATTTATTGATAGAAATCACTAAGCCATGTTCATTGTCAAATACCAGCTGTAGATGGCCAAAGGCAGGCTTGGCCGGGCGCTAACGTCATGGAATCATTTCATTTCCCCAACCATAAAGATAGGAAGAAGAGAAAACAAATCTATAGCCTTCAACGCTAAAGTTTCAAAGACTAATGTTTATATTCAACAGCGATGTAGGCGGCTTGCGCTCCGTCGTGGTTCTAGTCATCGATCGAATACAAGTTGAAATGTTCTTGCACATCATTGTATTGTGTTTGCACAACTTTATTGGAATTGTAAAAAGATGCATTCTTGTAAGTAACTAGGTCAGTGCATAGAAACACTCAGGCACCTGACCTGGCTTGCCATGTTTTGCTTCAAAAGAAGAAGAACAAAAAGGTTCTCCACCAATCACGGCTCGGGACGCATCATACTCTTCCACGCTGACCGCGAGCGCTTTGCTGTGAGCCCTGCGTTCCTATCGATTAGTCACGCCTGGCTGCCGTCATGTTCACAAGAGCGCCCAAGCTTCTAATTGGCCGGTCCGGTCCGGGACGAGCGAGCGAGAGCGCATCCCACTTGTACGGAGGGGGACGGACGGCAAGAGCGAGGAGGCACAAACATGAGAGCATCTGAAAAGAAAGACGTGAGCTCATGTCAAGTTTTGAAGATCAAGTCAAGCATTTTTTTTCTTGATTATTCTTTCGGACTCTAATTTCCCAAAGACGTGGGTGTGGGTGTGGGTGTGTTTAGCTATGGGTTCCCCTCTGGAATATAAATGGGCAACATCGCAAGTGGATTTCCCGAAGAAAGCCGGAGTATGTTTGAAGTGCCACCTGAACTTGGAGGATGCGCATTATCTGAGAGAGTGGTAACTGGAGCCCAGCCTGTAGCCTGTTGGTGGAAAGTCTTCCTTTGGGATGCAGGAACAGACTTTGCGTCCATTCTGTCCTAACGTAAAGACTGAAAGCCAGCTTCACCCAACTGAGGTTCATTGTCACACTTCAAGACCTGGCTTTCTTCAATTCATGCCCTAGCCCAGGTGGCAGGCACGGAAAGGCTTTTCCCAAACGTGGAGCTCTTTGTCGGTCGGAATGGACGGAGGAGACAAATGAAGGTGGAAGGGGGAAGGTCCGACGTTGCTTTCGGTTCTCCGTCGACCTACATTACGTGAGCGGCTCTTTTGTCATCCCTGTCGAGGCGATGGAGCGGTAAGAGGGAAAGAAGACTCAGCCGCCGCCGCCGCCGCCACGGATGTGGCCTTCCTGCCGCTATGACCACTTACTTCCACAGCCACGACTTCTGTTGTAGCCCTAAAAAGCCCGCCGGCTCTTCCAAGGGAAAATCCAGCAAAGGGAAGGTCAAGTCCGGCAAGAGCCAGCATCATCCCTCCAAGCGTAGCCCCAAATTACTGCAAGTCCAGACAAGTCAATGGCAGCGTTCCCCCCTCCACTCGCCCAAGCACACTAGTCAAAAAGGCTGTCCTTCGCCCAAACCTCTTCCTTCGCCTTCACCCAGTTATTACCACATTCCGTCTCCGAGTCAATGTCACCTAGCGCCGCCGCCGTTACACAGCTACCAGCTGGCGCCGGAATCACCCAATCATCTCCTGCATTCCTCGAGCCATCATCAGATGTGTCTGTGGCCAGGTCATCAGCAGCAGCACCAGCAGCAGCACCAGCACCACCAGCACCAGCAGCACCAGCAGCAGCAGCAGCAGCATTTTTCTCCAAATCGGCAACACTTTCTCCCTCTTGCCTCGGGAGGTCGCCCGCTTTCCTCGCCATCGTGGCATCAACTCTGTCATCATCAGCAGCAGCAGCAGCAGCAGCAGCAGCATTTTTCTCCAAACCGGCAACACTTTCTCCCTCTTGCCTCGGGAGGTCGCCCGCTTTCCTCGCCATCGTGGCATCAACTCTGTCATCATCATCAGCAGCAGCAGCAGCAGCAGCAGAGTGACTCCAAGAGTCGCAATTTGTTGTTCCAGGACTACCAATCTCAACGTTCTCCTCTTTTGCCGCACTGCTCGCAGTCTCTTTCCATCCATCCGTTTCACTCGGCACAGACAGCGCTGTGTTCAGCTCTGGCTGGTTACGGCTGGAGCACGTTGCCCACGCAGCTAGCTAACAGGGCCGCCGCTGGAGGAGGAAATTTGCAAAACTTGAAAGACACTGTGACAAAGAGCAAAAGCAAAGCCAAGGCCGGGAGCAGACCGTGGCCCAATGACTCCTACTTGTGCTCTGTGGAACCCCCCGCCGCCGCCGCCGCTCACACGCAGCGCTTTCCACAAATACAAGCCCATGTACGTGTACAGGTAGGTTGCATAGGCAACCAGTCTGGATCGTGTGAAGTAGTTCATTGCTAATTGATTGGATACAATCCTGTGTCCAATTCACGTTGAAAGTTCCAAAGAGCAGGAGCAGCCCTAAATTCCGAAAAGCTGTTGAATTGTGAGCTATTTATTTTTGACCAACTTCTGTTGTACTAACACCTGAGAAGAGAACATTTTGGGACCAGAGTAGGGATTAGAGTCCATTTTTGATTACAGCACAGCACAGCTCAGCTCAGCGTGTTGCCCGATCTGAAATTGTCCTTAATCTGATCCTATTCAAGCTGCTTTGGACATATGCTGGCATTTTCTTCTTACCTCTTTGTCAAGATTTGCTTTCTTTCTTTGACATTTTCACGTGAGTGTTCAGGGCTTAGTTTTCAGGTCAGAGGAAGAACAGAGCGAGCTGTTGCAAAACAATGCTGCCATTCAACTCAATGCAAAATACTATGTTGCATTCTAATCATCGAATCAAATGAATAAAAGATTTGAAATTGGGACATGAAAGTAAGATTCACAAATGATGACATGAAACCAGATGAATTCCTTTGGAGACATTTCATCCGTACGTAAATCTTAGATGAGTGAATTCAAAGTACGTCTGAGCGCTTTTGCTCAGAATTTGGCGGGAAAAATAGCAATCTTTTTTTCCAAAAGGTTGAACTTGTCATGTGCACCTTCTGCTCCTCGTTGCTGTTGTTGACTTGACTCCTCCCGACCATGCGACTAATCCCTCTGATCCTCTCTCTTTTTCGCTTCCCATGTGGGATCAAGCATCCATTCAGTATGACTGACAGATTGGACACGTGGTGCTAGATAGACAGACAGAGGGAAGGAGAGACAAAGAGCGAACGAGTGAGCGAGCGAGAGATCAGGGGACGTGATGGATGGATGGATGGATGGATGGATGGATGGATGAGCGAGATTGAGATTAGTATTGAGCGCTAAATGCTATTCCTGCTCTGTTGCACTGATGCTGGCTGGACACTTCATTTGCTTTATGAACACACAGTGAGCTTCAAATTCTCCTTCTAGCGGATTTTTGCTTTATGGGAGACGACTCGGATATTGGATCGCGTCCATACACTCTGAGATGGGGCAAAATAGGAGAGGTGGACTCCATGAGGGACTCCATGTGATTGAGTGAGGAAGAGCATTTGCCAAGCAGAAAAGCTCGTGTGTCTGCTTCATCCGTTCTTTTCCTTTGCAATTCTGATCCCTCACTGGTAGATGGACAAGAAAGAGCTGGGCTTTTTGTTTCCAGTAGCATATCATGCACTTTGATGCATTGCTGCAAAGTGGCAAATCAATGATGTATGTGCAAGTGGATTCTTTGAATGTCAATTGAGTGAGTGGTGCCTGCCTGCCTGCCTCATCAATGATGACGCTTTGAATTGGTATTGTCTGTTGAGAGGGCTGCGCAGCATGCCATGTGGTGTACGCGGCGCAGCGCAGCGGCTTCATGCTAGCCGTCCCCATGCTGTACCAAAACATGAGACGAGTGAGTTGTCGCAGGGCTCTGCTTCTGCTTCTTCTTCTTCTTCTTCTTTCTTTCTTCCTTCCTTCCGTAACGAGCATTGATTCATCAACTTTATTGTATCTTGCAGGCCAACCCCCCTCCGTTGGTGGTGAACACAGACAGTGTGGACACCCCCCCATATGTGAGTACCACTTTGAAAATATGTTTGGAAAGGAAAAAAGAACTGACCCACGCGTGCGTGCGTGGTTCATTTTGCTACATTGTGATGCTGGTTTGGTTTCCAGAAATGGTTCCGCCCTAATTGGTGACCTCTGGATACAATGGTTGAATCCAGAATAATATGGGCCCAGATGTCGTTTTACCTCTAGCCAGCTGCCACAGCAAATGGGCGTCTAACCTTATTATGTAATTGCTCTGAAATCCAAAGAGATGCCTTTTGTGAAGTTTCACTTACTATACATTTTTGCCCATATCATTTGAAGAAAAGCGCCGAGGTTAAAAATGACGACTCCACGTGAGACGATTCTTTTCCACGATGCCGTAAATATTTGAGTGTCCAGGAATAATCCCTCTTCATATTCCTTGTTGGCAATGATGGAAATGTAGTCTCTACTCATGTGAAAGCAAGACAAGGCGATGACTCGGGATGCCGTTTGTGTTCATATATGGAAGCCAGGATGTATGCGAGAATATGAAATCATTCCATCTGAATTGAGTGCGATGCAAACAAGTTGACAGACATTGTGATGTTTTTTTTTCTTTGATCATACTCACAAATCCCATTCTCTGTTTCTACATATGCCGTCTCAAACAGGTCAATGGAACAGAAGCAGACTTTGAATATGAGGAAATCACGTTGGAGCGGGTAAAAACAGAAGGATTTGTACCAATACGATACTAAAGCTACGACTATTTCCTCCAACTTTCTTTCCTTTCTTCCCCGTCCGTCCGTCTCCTTCCTTTGTGCGTTGTCGTGTCTCCTCTCTCAATGATACTCTCCTTTGTCTCTCTCTCTCTCTCTCTCCCTGAGGCTCTCTTGCCATTCATTCATTCATTCATTCATTCATCCATTCATTCCTCTGGCTGCTTCTTCTTTTCTCCTGTGACCTGGATCTGTCTGCTCGAGCGCCACTGCTTTCAAGACACACATACACGCAAATAGAGAAATGGCAATAGCAAAATGAGCCACATCCATCGTCGCACATCGTCGTGTTGGCACACAGAACCCAACACTGTCAAACAAATGGTGGCAAATCATGAGTGGCTGCTTATTTCTATTAGGACTAGTCACTAGTACGTAGCGGCCGTGCTGCCGTGAAAACGCTCACCTCCGTCATCTGTGTTTGTCCACAGGGTAACTCAGGTTTGGGCTTCAGTATTGCAGGAGGGACCGACAATCCCCATATTGGAGAAGATCCGTCCATCTTCATTACCAAGATTATACCCGGAGGGGCCGCGGCCCAGAATGGACGACTCAAGTGAGACATCCCTGCTGCGCAAAATCATTTCATTTGATAATAGCGACTATGTTGAAGTTGGAATGGATCAAAGCAGCCTTTTGGGCAACTTGTGAAGGGATTTCGCTTCACGTCTGGGGAAGGGCGGCCATCAGAAAGCGGGTTAAGCCTGAAATCAGGGAAAAGGAAGCTACGTCAATGAAACTGTGGCGCCGGAGTTTCCACGGCGGCCCAGCGTAAGCTACGGCTTACCCGTTTGAAAGAAATACCACGGCCATGGCGGCGCAATCCATTTACGTGGGGAGGGGCTGGGCGCTGGCGGGCGGGCGGGCTGGCTGGCGGACGGGGTTTGTGAGTTTTCGTCCTAGCACTGTCCTTTCGCAAGAGACTCCAACATTCATATCAAACACGTGCTCGTTTTTTTTTTTTTTTGCAAGCCATAGCTTTATTTATTTTCCGTCGGTCGGTCGCATTGATTTCTGATGGGATGCTGCCCACAGTCTGCTCCGGCTCAAGGTCAGCTTCTTCCTCCACAGTAGACCCAAGCATCTATCTGGAATACGGCCAGCCGTCCGTCCGAGCCGTTGACGTCGTTATTAGTATATTGGTCCGAGCAAATGTAGTAGCTTAAGTAGGCGCGGGAAACGGAAGGAACGAGGATGCTGCACATTTGAATTGTTGCAAATTGCTCTTCCTTATGGCGAGGGCCTCAGATTGGATTTGAATACCTAGTCGTGCAGCTCTTATGATGTTGCCGCTCGCGCAGGGTGAACGACTCCATCGTCCGGGTCAACGACACCGACGTCAGGGAAGTGACCCACAGCGGGGCGGTGGAGGCACTCAAGGATGCCGGAGGTTTGGTCCGACTGTGCGTACGACGCAAGAAGAGCCTTACCGATAAAATGGTGGACATCAAGCTAGTCAAAGGACCCAAAGGTAAAGAACGACAAACGCGAGTACTTGCAAATGTATTGATTGAAAAACCCAAACTAAAAAAAGTCCCTCCCTTCTGGCCTATCTATCAAACGTAACCGGAATATGAAGCGTATCAGAAGAGTCAAGTGTCGATTGTTTCGTTTCAGGCCTGGGATTTAGTATAGCTGGTGGAGTAGGAAATCAACACGTTCCAGGTGACAACAGCATTTATGTGACAAAGATCATCGAGGGGGGTGCTGCACAAAAAGATGGCCGGCTACAGATAGGGGACAAACTTGTAGCTGTAAGTATTATGTTCATCTCAATCACTATTGACAATGAACGCACATTCACATCATTACATGTGCAAATGATCCGTTCTGCTGCATTCCTAGGAAATCACAATGTCTCATGGAATCGAATCGAACGATTGAATACACACACATACATCCATTTAATGATGTGTCTCCAGGTAAATGCATCTTCTTTAGAGGAGGTTTCTCATGAGGAAGCAGTTGCAGCCCTAAAGTCAACCCCAGATGTTGTTTACCTACGCGTGGCCAAACACACTTCTGTCTTTATGGACGAAACCTTTCCTCCTCCCGATGTCACCAATTGTAAGTATGTGCTTGATGTTCCATTCAAATAGATTGCGGGTGACACAAGCTTGAATAGCAGCCCTAGCTATTCTACGCGACGTTGCCGACCGACGCATTTCTTGCCACCTGTGCTTGAATGGCCTGCGTGATGGTTAGAACATTGGCGGGGGGACACCCTCGACTTTAAATGGATTTTTTTTTTCATTTCTAAGACAACAAAAAAAAACCCCACAATTTCTAGTACACCCTCTTCCCCAGCGACCGCTGCAAACAAAAGAAAACGTGGTCAAGCACAAAGTCTTGATAGGATGAGCTGCTCATTCACGATGTTGCCTTTAACACGATGTGACTGGATGATGAAGGAGACTTGCTTTTGTTTTGATCCCAGCCTACCCTTCGCATCATGACAATCACATAAGCCCCTACATGAGCGGGAGCCAGTCTGTTAGCCCGGCCCCACTGACCACGCCCAGATACTCACCGATGCCCAGGTCCGTGACGGAAAACGACGACTTCACAAGGTAAGTAACGTGTCGGTGCAGAAAAGACAAACGTTTGTAATGTTAAGGTTAACCTTTGACGAGAGCCCAAATTCACTGCCTGACCTCTGCTTGCAAGCTTGTGACGTGCGTGCATGTGTTTGGGTGTGCGCGCATGCTTGTGTCAATTTGGCAGATGGCAATCAGAATTTTCATCTGGCATGTAAACTGAGGTCACATACGTAGACACGTGCACATTCACTCTGGGTCGGGTCGGGTCGGGTCGGGGCTGCTTTACTATCTTTAATCCATTTTAATGGGAGGATTACAGCCTATCACAATCCACGTCACTCAACTGGCGTCACCGTGGTTACTAGAATATGACTCCGAACGTCATCATCTTTTTGCCCAATCACAATCTTTTCACTATAATAAATCTGATAAGCTGCAGACTGACTGCCGAATGGTCATTTGGATGTATGCTCTTTCTTTCTGAGCTTTGTGGTGGTGGTGGTGGCCTGTGTCTGCGTGTGTGTGTGTGTGTGTGCGTGTGTGTGTGTGTGTGTGTGTGTGTGTGTGCGTGCGTGCGTGTATATCCACGTCTACATATATAGACGTATACATATATCCATACGTATACGGATTTGTCTAACCCTGAAATCTACGATTTACACAGTATAGTACGACTGAGGAAAATGCTTCATAATGTTGAACATTTGAATTTCATGATACGGTAGCGCCATCTACTGGGCAACCGTAGTGAGCTCTAGCTTTCCTTCCAGTGTAATGCATGGCTCTTCCCATCTACGGTGCATATGATATAAACGCTCGCCCTCCCTCCCTCCCTCCCTACCTCCCTCCCTCCCTCTTGAAATTTCATGTATAGGTAATACAAAATGAGACCAAGAAGAATTCTTTTCAGCCTAACAACTGTTAGTATTTCCTTTTTGATGTTGTCACTCCTCCCTCCCTCCCTCCCTCGCTTCTTCTACATACAGTTAACTTGGCTTTACTGCTGTAGACATGCTTCCACTGAGGAAGGGCCTGTTTTGAAATGAAAATATTTCTTTTTCCGTGGAGTCGGGAAGTGCCAAAACCGTCTTGCGTTCTTTCCCTTAGGGAGCCTCGGCGTGTGTTGCTTCACCGAGGGTCTACGGGTCTTGGTTTCAATATCGTTGGAGGAGAAGATGGCGAAGGAATATTCATCTCCTTCATTCTAGCTGGTGGTCCAGCTGATCTTTGCGGGGAACTCCACAAGGGGGACCGGATCCTCTCTGTACGTGGGTGCCAAGATGTTGTTTGTGGATTTGGCTCTTTGCTTTCTCAAAGTACTAGTATGTGCCTTTGGATGTAGGTGAATGGAGTTGACCTGTCGACAGCGACCCACGAGCAGGCGGCTGCGGCTCTGAAGAACGCGGGACAAACGGTCACCGTTGTAGCGCAGTATAAACCGGAAGGTGAGTGGGACCGGACCCAAGTGCTAATGGCCTGGCTAATGTATATGTGAGTATTTGTCAAGGAGGGAGTGTAGGATTAGTAAAGCGGGAATCCTTTTGGTCTTGTTGTACTTTTTTCTTTCTTTCCTGTGTGCTGACTCTCCTATAGTGCTGATTAGTGACTGTTGAATGAGCTTCCTTCAGCCCTTCTGTTCATGCTGTGGATTGATGCGTGCGTACGTGCGTGCGTGCGTGCGTGCGTGCGTCCTTTTGAAGGCCGTATCTGTCCGGCTCCCGTGGCAATACTGAGCAGCGACCTGCGGTGCGCCCTCTGCTTCCACCACATAAACAGGCAAAGGCGCACATACATACTTGCTTCTAATGTGAGTGAGTCATGCTGTGTGTGTTTATTTGTTGATCCTTCTGTTATTTATTTATACGAGGAACACGACCTGCTGTCATCCAACGCAGAACAAATGTCGATACGTACAAAGTGAAAAGACCTCTTTAGGAAGCTCTTTCTGCAAAGTAGTGGGACGGAGAGTGAAATGGCAGAAAAGGTCCCAAATGGCAACATGGATTGATTAAGAGGTGGTGCAAAGAAAGGAGGCGGCTTTTGACCTTCCATGTGGTGAATTTGGAAGTCTGAGCAGCATTGTTGTGCATTTCACAACATGTTGTGCACATTGTTGTGCATTTCGATGATCATTTGATGTGCATATGGCTTTCCATGTCATGAGTAGCTGATTTGGCAGCTTCAAGTGGGCCCTTCCTTTCCTGCTGTGGGACTATTGTCGTCAAGCCTTCTGTTTGATTTCCGTCTTAGTCCCATGGCTTACACACAACTGTCACTGTCACGCGCACACAGTCGCAGTCCATGTCTGTCGGCAGCAATGCTGAGGTGGCGCACAGGGGATTAGCTCCGCTTGTCTTGCTTGTCTGCTTATGACACTATATGCTCGTGGCCTCTATTTGTGACAAAGTGGAGGAGGCTTGTGGCAAAAATGAGCCGTCATTGTGTGCTCAAGATTGGACCTTGGTAGGGCTGTAATTTGTCCATCTTATTGTGTGATGGATCACAGTGACATTGTGAGGGCAACCATGCTGATTGTCCTCAAGATAAAGGTGCCTATGAGGTGCCTCCTGCTTTTGATTGCCTTTTTTCACTTACTTTGAGATATGATGCTCGTTGACCGTGACGCGCAAGCTGAAATTGAAAAGAAATATGCCGTGAATGAGTTCATACTAGAGCGATTCAAAGAGCAGACAGGCCGAGAGAGAGACAGACCGAGAGTCATTACTGAAGATGAAACACATCCCTAACGGCTTTATTTTTCATCCATCACAGTACATATTAGTGAGGGCTTCCTGAAAACTCCCTCCAATCAAAAGGAAAAATGTTTTTGGGAATATGTGTGTTGGTGACTGGCACTCCCTGAGCCAAAGTAGGGCAGGAGAGCCTGGCATCACCTCGCATTTCGGCTGCATGAGTGACCTGAGGAAACAGTGCCTGCCTGCCTGCCTGCCCGCGCATGTGTGCGTGGGTGCGTGTGTGTGTGTGTGTGTGTGTGTATGTGCCAGGCTGCCTGCGTGGCTGCCTGCCTGCCTGCATGGCTGCCTGCGTGGCTGCTGTCAGAGTGGGAGGAGCGGCCACAGCAAGGAGCACACTAGAGAGCGAGCCTTAGCATCTGTTGTTTCTGTAGCAGCCAAGCGGCACTGGAAGGAAACACACACACACACACACACACACACATTTTTTTTCTGCATCTCGACACTTACTTTTCCACTAGAGCAGGCTCACACGTGGAGGTGCTCTGAACTATCGGTCCTTTTTATGTGCTCCCTCTGGCTTTTTGGTGGGACTGCTCCATGCACTGACACTCATCTAAAAGTCGCCTCATCAGCATCATAGCGCACGCAAGCACGCACGCAAGCAAGCAAGCAAGCAAGCAAGCCCAGCCTGCCCTCCGTCCGTCAGCATGTGAGTACCACCGTTGAAAAAGACAAAAGCTGAAAGGACTCAGTCGCTAGCTTCCTGCCTGCCTGCCTGCCTGCCTGCCTGCCTGGGTGTCTGCCTGCCTGCCTGCCTGCCTGCCTGCCTGTCTGCCTGCCTGCCTGCCTGCCTGCCGTTAGTCACATGCAACATAAGAGACGATGTTGATTTGTGACTATCTTCTTTTCATTTGTTTCCCAACAGTGCTTTTCTTTAGTTTTGGCTTTTTTTCCTTCATTTAGCTCTCGTACATGAAGTCACTTTTCTCTGTTTTGTGTCCTTTCCCCTGTTTGCGGTTGTGTCCGCCGTCTTGCTTTGAATCCCACGCCACAGTTTTGAGGCCACGTGCTTGTGTCCGTTGGCTCAAAAGATGCTCATGCAAATATTTGCATGCCGATTAGATGCGGCGATGCCGTAAGATTGAAGGTGATGGACGGAGGTCAGTGATGGGGGGGGGGAAATGGATTTCCTCCAAAAGGTCACTTTGACTGTCGTCGTGAGTGGCGGTGCTCCTTCTATTATTATCCTCCTTGCGTGAAATACTTTGAGCAATGAATCCCCAATGAAGAAGAAGAAAAAGAAAAAAACCAAATAGAGCAGTACAGAGGTTCTTGATAGCTTTGGTTTGTGTGTGTGTATGTTTCCTGTTAGTTATGTACCTCAAGTGTAGCTTGCTTTGATTGGATTCTTTTTTCCCACCATAATGGTTGAGGGCTGCAGAGTCTTGCTGCAGGCTTTGGAACCAGAGTGATGGCATACGCTTGGACGTATTTTGGCTGCGATCAAATATATACTTACCGTCGGCCACATAGCGTAATTGCCTGAGTCGCATTTCAATATTTTGGGAAAACAAGAAAGGATGGCATTTTTTGGATCGATATTTACCGTCTACACCAGTGATTCTTAACCTTGTTGGAGGCACTGAACCCCACCAGTTTCTGGGCTACACTTTGACGCCAGGATAAAAGTGTTGTTAGGAAAGCCGCACTCCATTCATTTTCGAGAAGAACGTTTGCCCCAATGCCCTTGTTAATGCTCCTTGTGCCGGCCGGTGTGTGCAGAATACAGTCGTTTTGAGGCAAAGATCCACGACCTAAGGGAACAGATGATGAGCAGCAGCGTCAGTTCCAGCTCCACGTCACTACGCTCCACTCAGAAACGGACACTTTACGTCAGGTAATGACATTGTGACGTTTGTTATTGAGAGTGCTTATGCTTTGCTGCCGCTACCGCTGCTGCCGCCGCTGTTGTTGTCATGTTAAACTGCTGTTTATGTCAAATGTCGAACCCAAAAAAAGCTGTGTTCAATTTGATCACGAATTCTTGTTGCTTCGATCGATGTGTTTCCTGACTCGTGAAATGAGAGCCCTCCCAGAAATTCCTGTCGATTCTTTTAAATGACGAGAATATGAATTGATTCCGAGTTATTTTGACATTGGCCTTAATTATGAAACAAGGCTCCCTCCATCAAAGTAACATCATGCCAAACACATTCCAATCAATATTGTCATCTCGAAAGCTGTAAAGCTAATGCTTGGAAATTCACTATTGAGCGCTGAATTGTACACTGGATGATATGGCTTGAACAAGCACTAAAGTGCAATCCGCAAGCTGCCATCTCTTACTTGACAAATATTTGAGTTGAGTTGAATTTCTCCTCCTATTCCAATTGCATTCTGCTTGCCGCGTGTTTTGTGTTGCGCACCACACACGTCGAGATAGTATGAGAAGAGTCAAAGGGGAGGGCCACGCAAAGGCTTCAGTTTGGGACTCGAAAGGTCCCCTTGCTCCTGCCGCATGAACATTTCAGCCCAAATATTGGGAGGCAGGCAGGCAGGCAGGCAGACTATATCTGTCTCCCTCCCCGATTTGCCCTTCTCTGCTTTGTTTTATTGATGAAGGCAGTGGGGACTTTGGGTGGGGTGGCTCTTGTTTCAGCTCTACTTCACACTCTCACACGCAGCCATCCAACACACAGCGCTGCCCTATTTTTTAAGGTTGTTTCCCTGTGGACGGCTTTGGAATCTTGCTCATCATTCAGCCATGCACGCACAAACACCGATTGTAGACAGACAGCAGCGCACAAAGAGACAGATGTGGACACTTTCCAGCGCTTGTGTTTATTCAAATGGATCTTTTCAAGTTGGACATTTCATGTTATTATGGTTGGATGTGATCTGCATCCAATCTTGTCCATGTGAATGCTTTGTGCCTCACTCCAGCTTTCAATTGGTGGAATCACCATTGTGTATGCATCCCTTTGATTGCGTGGCGCTCTTCTGGCAGAGCGCTCTTTGACTACGATGGAAGCGCGTCGGACTCGAGCAGCCCCAATCAGGTTCTGCCCTTCCGCTTTGGAGACATCCTTCACGTGAGCAGTGCTGGCGAAGAAGAGTGGTGGCCTGCGCGCCACCTCAGCCCCCCTCCCCCAAACTGCCCAGAGGTTGGAGTCATCCCCAGCCGCAGAAGGTTGGTTGGTTGCTTGGTTGGTTGCTTGGTTGGTTGCTTGGTTGGTTGCTTGGTTGGTTGGTTGGTTGGTTGGTTGGTTGGTTGGTTGGTTGGTTGGTTGCTTGCTTGGTTGGTTGCTTGGTTGGTTGGTTGCTTGGTTGGTTGCTTGGTTGGTTGCTTGGTTGCTTGGTTGGTTGAGGGCGGGCTTCTGAAAAGTGCCTTCTCTTATCTTACATGTGGATTTGACCTCAGTAATCCTTGATTAGGGCAATCCCGGTAGGAATGACAAATGGCGTTTCTTTACCGTCTGCCTTTTTAGCTGGCGATTTGAAATTGGAAATGGAATCTCATGAGCATTCTAAAGGAGGATCTAAAGTTGTGAATGTTCCGCCTCCTTTTTCACAGAGCGGAGAAAAAGGAGAGGTCAAGGTTAAAGACAGCCTGTGTGAGCAAGAATCCGGATCGATCGGTGAGTAAGTGCTCAAACAAAGTGCCGCTCCAAGTAACCATTGTCCTGTATGTCAAAACACACGCGTGGCGTGGCAGTCAAATCCGAGCTGGTTTCCAATTAAAAGAACCCAAAACATGCACATGTGTGTTGGAGCTGTACAAGGATCCGTCCGACTGATGACATTTGGTCGGCCGTTGTGATCATCCCCTAAATCTCTTTCTAAGTTTCTGTCTCCGGTTGTCTGTGCAGGATCCAGATGAACGGGGTAAGTCAACATGTTGTCAGTGACCTCTGCTGCTCAATGTACGTATGTCATGTCCATTCATTCCCACAAACAAACAAATGTGCCAGTGCGCATTCCAGTATTTGGATTTTTTCCCAAAATGTTGACTCCCTCCACTTTGGCAGCTAGCTTCCATATGTGCTGGATGAAAAAAGGATGGAAAGTGTCATATTGTCTATGTTGTTTTTTTCCCCCCAACCTCAATTAGTTGGCCAGGAGGAGATGATGTTGTTAAGCTACCAAGCAGTAATACAGCAGGAAGGTCAGTGATTCATACAAATGACCTGAAAACCATCATTGACAAATAGACACAGACACACAACACAATCGATGGCTTATAAAGGGAGACATAAGTGACTGAAAGCTGTTGCCTAAGTTCGTCCATTTCTATCCATCAGTCAATTACACCAGACCTGTTATCATTCTTGGACCGATGAAGGATCGCGTCAATGATGATCTTATTTCGGAGTTTTCCGACAAGTTTGGCTCCTGTGTCCCACGTGAGTATCGCAACTATTTCAATGTGGTTCAAATATATGCACCGAGTTAATGTGGAGATAGATGCACTAGAACAGGGGTCTCAAACTCCAGTCCTCGGGGGGGGCCGCATTACCCCGAGAGGACTGCACTTTGAGACCCCTGCACTAGAATGTGGCCTTTGATTTGTGGGCGGGTGTTGAAGAAAAGATTGTAACACTGGCAGTTTGGGTGTGCTCCTCAGACACGACTCGGCCTCGGCGGGACTATGAAGTGAATGGCCGAGATTATCACTTTATGCCCTCCAGAGAGTTCATGGAACAAGAGATCCAGGAGCACAAGTTTATCGAGGCGGGACAGTATAACAACCACCTGTATGGAACCAGTATACAGTCGGTGAGAGAAGTTGCTGACAAGGTAAGAAGAAGGACGCCGATGGAAGGTAGTGTGGTGTCCAAACGCTCGTGTCCTCCCTCGCCTCTCCTCTCCTCTCCTCTCCTCTCCTCTCAGGGTAAACATTGTATACTGGATGTATCCGGGAACGCTATCAAGCGTCTGCAGCTGGCAGGCCTCTATCCCATCGCCATCTTCATTAGGCCACGCAGTGTGGACAACATCCTGTAAGTCAAAAACACAGCCTTGCTTTCTATTGAGTCTGTTGATTTCCATTAGGTCGCTCCGCTAACAAAAAATGTTCACCGTGCTATCAAGACTTATAATGCTAAAAAGTATGAGCGCACGTTACATTGATACTGGGACACGTGTGTGTGTGTGTTTCTCTCTCCAGAGAGATGAATAAGCGTTTTACTGAGGAGCAGGCGAGGAAGTCCTATGACAGAGCTGTCCGACTGGAGCAGGAGTTCACCGAATATTTCACCGGTGAGGCACCCTCGAACGCTTGTATAGCTATCAGCTATCATTCTTATCATTTTCAATACAACAAACGGGGTAACAGTAGCAATAAGCTTTCCTTTCCTTTCCTTTGGTATGCTAATCATGATGTGTTAATGCTGTTCTTTTTGCCCTTTCTGCAGCTTTTGTGCATGGCTCAACTCTGGAGGAAGTGTATTCCCAGGTGAAGCAGGTCATTGAGGAGCAATCGGGTCCTTACATTTGGGTGGCCACCAAGGAGCGGCTCTAAGTCAATACCGCAACTTTGGCAGCACAACACAGCTTCCCCACATCTAATATACTCTGTGGACACACCTACTTAACGCTGGCTATCGGGGTGAAGTCCCGAGGGGGCGAGGCGAAGCGAAGCAAGGCGCTTGTATCTTTTTCAGCAGCAGCAGCAGCAGCAGCAGCAGCAGCAGCAGCAGCAGCAGCAGCAGCAGCCCGCTTCCTCCCCTACAGCCGACCGAGTTCCTTAACCTTTGAGGACGTGCTTCAAATCCATTGAATATGTACCATTATCTGATTGATTGGTTTCATTAATGCTTCTTGTTGCTGTTGTTGTTGTTGTTTTCACACATATATACCAAGGGTAATGCGTTCACATATGGGTTTGTAATGCTAATATTGTCACCAAGAAGCAGACTTTTGCACGCTGTAGCTTTCATGTTGATGGGGACAAAAATCTCTCTCGCTCTCTCGCTCTCTCGCTCTCTCTTTCTTTCCCATTTTCCATTCCACTTTATATTTGAATAGCTGCAATTGTTTCTCTGACTTGTCTACCTTTCTCTCTTATCCTACCACTTCCCTGCCAGACTGCCTCAAGTTGAAATAAATAATGTGCTGTGCCCTGGCATGTTGGACTAAAGGGCTGAGATAGAAAACATACGTATAGTACTGTACCCTTACTGCTTAGAAATGTAGCAACTATTATTTATTTAAAAAAATAATAATATATATATATATATATATATATATATATATATATACACACACACACACACACACACACACACACACACACACACTATTAACATCTGTGACAAGCAGAACAGGTCAAACATCCAAAGGAAAGTTAAAAGTAGAATAGCGACCTTTGAGTGGAGTGCGGTGGCATACTTGAGTCTCAATCCCTTCTTCTCTTTCATTGGCTCATTTTATATGGACATCAGTATGCAAATATGAACTAAGTCAATAAAGTAATCCTCCAGTCTCTGATGAGCTTTTTAATGATGGCATGGAATGGCTCCAGTCAACAGTTGACAGAAGCATAATCTTCTGGGAATGAATATCTTTCCTTTCTTGGACTATGATATTTGGAGGCTTTGAAATGGTCCTATTTAGATGAAAAAGGAGAACGTCTTCTATTGTTGTCCATGTAAACATAAGCAGTGTGTCATTTCATCTCTCCTCTCCATTCACCGCGTGATGCACGTTCACAAACACCACCACAACTGTTGTTTCTTCCCGGAATGGGGGCTTGTTCTTTAAAAGTCCATTTGGAGGTCTAGGAATAGGCAATGTTCTTTCTTCCTTTCTTTCTTTCAATGAGTCTTAGCTTATGGGTAATATCCAATGGCTAAAATGCAATCATTTAAGACTTCAGAAGAACCAAATGAATGAAGTCATTTCTGCCTTTCCGCCACGGAATGCATCAAAAGCGCCTGAGACGTAAATGAGCCGTCCTGGTCCTGGTCCTGGTCCTGGTCCTGGTCCTGGTCCTGGTCCTGGTCCTGGTCCTGGCCCCGGCCCCGGCCCCGGCCCCGGCCCCGTTACAAAACACCTACTTTGATTCGGCTGTCCCTCGATGAAACTCTGATTTGAGCGCGTAGTCACCCCCCTCCCTCCCTCCCTCCCTCCCGTGCAATGCAATGACATATCAAGCCACAGAAAAATGGTGGAGGAAGAAGCAAGCCATGGTGATGTGATGTCTGTCATCCAACGGTTCCTTTCAAAGGTGACCATGATTTCACTGGTTACGGATGTTATTTGTTTACAAGGGGACTTCTCAGGGGATCTTCTACATACAGTGCAAATGACAGCATTACTACTTCTAGTAAAGATGGTGGAAGACAATGTTGTTGTTTTTTTTAATGAGTTGTTTTGTGCTGGGAGCGCTGTGTGTCTGAAAGATCAAGTGTTTTGTACTTTGTGAATGGGTTGGGTTGGGGCGAGGCGAGGCGGGGCCGTACTCAAACAACAAGATGCTTTTGGAAATGTAGCACCATATGGACTTTGTCTGCTTGCTAGCTTGCTTGCTTGCTAGCTTGCTTGCTTGCTAGCTTGCTTGCTTGCTAGCTTGCTTGCTTGCTAGCTTGCTTGCTTGCTAGCTTGCTTGCTTGCTAGCTTGCTTGCTTGCTAGCTTGCTTGCTTGCTAGCTTGCTTGCTTGCTAGCTTGCTTGCTTGCTTGCTAGCTTGCTTGCTTGCTAGCTTGCTTGCTTGCTAGCTTGCTTGCTTGCTAGCTTGCTTGCTTGCTAGCTAGCTTGCTTGCTAGCTAGCTTGCTTGCTAGCTAGCTTGCTTGCTAGCTAGCTTGCTTGCTAGCTAGCTTGCTTGCTAGCTAGCTTGCTTGCTAGCTAGCTTGCTTGCTTTCCGCCACCCAGCACCTCCTAAAGCCCAGAGACTCACAGAAAAGCTGCATGAGTTTTGAAAGCTAAAAGGCTTGGAGTTACTTGATTTTGATCTCCTTTAATAATTGTCGGTTGCTTTAATACACCTGGACTCTGGCTTTGTGTTTGGACCAGAGCTTTATGACAGTGTCTGTCACTGATGCAAAGAATTGATTTCACAAATGGATCTATCTCTCTATCTATAAAACATATGATGCTATTTATCCCTGCACGAACCGCCTATTTTGCTACAAAATAAATGTCCTAATTCACTTTGGATGGGCCAACTTTTGTAAGAATACACCTCCGGAGCTCTCTGCACTACAACCTGAGTGGAGCAACGATATTGCCACGATTGGGCTGAGGTGGGCCGTCCGTCACGCTGAGCGCGTGCTCCACCCACCGTCACAGCTCGGCCAGCGCCGTCCGTCCGTTCTCATTTGGAGCGGAGCGCATGGTTTTGGCCTTCAGATTGACATTGACATCGGTGCCATTTTTTCATGATACACGAGACGATATGAAGGCCGGCCGAAAAGCCCAAACAATGGTGCTGAGTCCAAGCGGTAGTCCTCCAGCTCCAAAGCTGTCCAAAGTTCACGCACCGAGCTCAGATGAGCGCCATCCAGGAAGGAACATAGTAGAATCTTTTGCGACGGGGAGAGGAAGATTGTCGCATGACAGAGTTGCAAAGAGAACATGTTTACTTGAGTCGATGTCATCCAGTTATTAGAAATTCTAATTGATGTTCATTCATCTCAGCGTAATTATTGAACGGATCAACGCTTTATTCCTGGAAATCTCTTCATTTACATTTTGTAATATCATGATGAATGACTTCTCCAACATTATTCGGAGCTTCGACTGTCCCGTCTCCCCACGGGAGTGTCACGACTCGTCCCCCCGGTCGGATACATTTTGTCATCATTTCTCTGTGAGCTCGCCTCTCCCCTCCTCTCCCCTCCTCTCCCCTCCTCTCCCCTCCTCTCCCCTCCTCTCCCCTCCTCTCCTCTCCTCTCCTCTCCTCTCCTCTCCTCTCCTCTCCTCTCCTCTCCTCTCCTCTCCTCTCCTCTCCTCTCCTCCCCTCCCGTGTGCCCATGATCGGTGTGATCCCTCTCACCTGCCTCTCGTTAGCTGTCGTGTATTTAAGTTGTGTCTGCGTGTGGTTGGCGCCCTGTCGGGTTATTTGTTGTCGCTTGTTTCTTGTCTCATGTCTCTGTTTGTTCTTTGTTTGCCACTCCTGTCTGTCAGTCAGTCAGTTCCGTTGATATTTGTTAGGCTGTTGTGTTAGTTTGCCGGTTCCGTTTGCTTGTTCCCCTTGTCCTCCCTTCCAAGTCGATGCCATGATGTGAGTCCTACTTTCTTGACATTGTCACGGCCTCGTAAATGTCACACGCTAACAGATGCGTGCCAAACATGAGTGGCACCTCATGAAGTTGAAATGGCTGTGCATTTTAGGAATCCTACACTATTCAAATGGCTGCATTTCTACTTTGTATAGTATGTAAATAACCATATTACAATAAGAATGTCGTTTTATAATCATCAAAGTGACTCTCCAATAATGACTCTTCAACTAGCCACCCCTTCAGCCTCTACTGAAGAGAGACACTTCAAAAGGCCAACCTCCATCCAAAACGGTAGACTGCAAATTCAGCAATACATACATGCGTATCTGATTTGGAAAATGCATCGGCTCAATCAAGAAGAGACGTACGCGTATATCTGATGCGGCATTTTTCTGCCGCATCCTTATGTGCTGATGTGTCAGTCATTCTGTTAAGAGAAGCTCATGTAACTCACTCCAAATGAAAACAAAAAATGTAGAAAGCAGAAAAAACAGTGTCAGTACTGTTCTGCAGAAAGAGAGAGTCACTCTTAAGTTTCCAGCAGTCACAGTCTGCATGTTTTTTTATCCACTAGTGGAAAAGCCCCACTGCCACAGAGGTGAGGAGTGGAGTGGAGTGTAAAAGACTTCTGTGTTCACACTCTGGGCTGCAGCTAGGCTATGCTGGCTGGTTGGCTGGCTGGCTGGCTGGCTGGCTGGCACTGTGACACGTGTGAGGTGGCACAGTCCTCTGATTTGTAGCAGACAGGAAAAGTAACATTTTTGACATTTTACGCAGGGGAACTTTCCATCTATATTTCACCGGCCTTGTTATTGAACGTCCATCGGACATCCCTCTATCTATCCATCCATATTTTCTTTTTGTACCGCTTCTCCTCGTAGGGTCACGGGTAGACTGAAACCTAGCTGAGGTGAGACTATTCGACATGTTTGCCTAGTTAGTCTGCTGCCATCACACGGCGGGAATAAAAGGGACCTAGTGAGCTATTGATGTATCCTGCCTGGTAAAAGGCAGTCAAGTTATGCAATCTCATTCCTGAACACCCTCGCAGAACTTTGACCCGGGTCACGGAGATAAAACCTGCACTTGGACTGACGAGTCGGCAGAGAAGGCACACTGAGAGGAAAGAAGTAGACGATGGTGACCATGTGGAGCACAGCGGCAGCCCTCCTCTTCATTCTACATGCTGGTAAGACGGACGGATGGATGGATGGTGCTCTCGCTAGCTCGCCAGCTAGCTGGTACAAACCAATATTCAAGCAGAATGCAGCTAAATCATATGACTGTGGTGTGAAAACAAGTTTTCGAATGGTAAAAATGTAACGAGATGAAATGACAATCGATGAAGTCGTCCATCTGGCAATTTGACCAAGAGTTACAGTAGTCGTGGGAAAGTTCTTTGGCCCCGGGTGAGCTTTAAATGGAAATAGGACATTGGTAAGGAGTGGCAAACCGCTGTGTGTGTGCTCAGTGTGTGCTCAGAGCAGCATTAGGTGGTGCACCATCTCAGATGCTGAGCAGAAGAAATGCGAAGCCATGTCCCTGGCTTTCGCCCAAGTCTCCATCCGGCCATCGCTCAGCTGCGTTCGCGGAAGCACTGTGGAGAACTGCGTGCAGAAGCTCGAGGTTGGCTCCCCATTTCTCCTCATCCCCCACTTTGAAGATAGCAGACGAACTTCATTCATTTGAATACGGCAATAGGACGTTGTCGAAAAGGGCAATTGCTCAACCAATTGATGGCGGTCCCGTTGCTGTCGTTCTTTCCGTGCGTAGGCGAACCAAGCGGATGCTTTGTCCATGTTCGCCCCCGACATCTACAACCTGAGGAAGAGCGCCTCGTTCAAGATAGCTGCCAGTGAATCAAAGGCTGACGGTGAGATTGTTTATCTTCATGTGCAAGTCATTGGCCTCGTATCCTTTTCACAAGTTCAAAGGGTAATTCTGGTGCATTTCTTTAATAGTTGCAAGCACGTGACCACTGTGATAAGGTTACCTTTTCATTCCCGCTTTTTAATGACACTTCCGACCAAATGTGAAGAACTCGTACTGGCTTATCATACCCCCCCATCTCTGAGCATTTGCACTGTCTTTGTCACCTCAGGTACCGGGGCGGCTTACTTTGCCATCGCTGTTGTGAAAAAGGTCGATTCCAGCATCAACATCAATAACTTGGCGGGGAAACGGAGCTGCCACACCGGCAAAGGCCGAACGGCTGGCTGGAATATGCCCGTGGGATATTTCATCGACCAGGGCTACATGTCGGTCATGGGCTGCGACATCTCCAAGGGTAGGTAGCTTTGCTTGCTTGTTAATTAAAGAAAGAGCAAACGCAAAGTCGCGCCCTCATACGTATTTGGCATTATCAGGCGTGGCCCAGTTTTTTAACAGCAGCTGCGTTCCGGGAGCAAACCAGGCCGGCGATCCGGCCTCTCTGTGCCAGTTGTGCGTGGGCGATCCCAGTGGACAGCACAAATGCGAAGCCAGCAACAACGAACGATTTTACAGCTACGAAGGAGCGTTCAGGTAAGGTACTCCGCCCGCCCCGTGGTTTCAGACATTTGTTACAATTTGACATAGTGCCTGATGCACTCGCAGCATCAAAATGCGCTCCGTAGCCTCCATTTGGAAATGGACTCATGTTTGACGGACCTCGTCGTGCTCTCCTGACTTGACTTTTGATGCTCCCTCCCCGTTAGGTGCCTCGCTGAAGGTGCAGGGGACGTAGCTTTTATCAAACACACTACGGTTGAAGAAAATACAGATGGTGAGTGCTTCCGGCCGTAGCTAGGGACAGACAAGGTACAGAAGGACTTGTTCTTTTCTCCAGGTCACGGCCCCGATTGGGCACATAAATTCTCCTCCAAAGACTACGAGCTGTTGTGTCGTGACGGCAGAAGACTTCCCGTCAGTCAGTGGAAGACTTGCAATCTGGTCCGCGTGCCCTTTCGGGGCATCGCCGTCGGCAAACGCGTCACGCCGTCTGTCGTGTTTAACATGCTTGCTGAGGGACTGGTGGGTCCAAACGCATTTGAATATTGATTTCAACTATTTTTTGGGATTCGGTCTTTTTCACAAATGTATTTGATTTTTGCCGCTATTTGGGTGGAATATTTGAACGAACAAACATGTAGTGTCCTCTTGAAAGGGACAGGTCAGTAAGCCAAATCATGCTTCATATGGCTCTCTCCTTCCTTCCTTCCTTCCTTCCTTCCTTCCTTCCTTCCTACCTACCTACCCACTTACCTGTAGCAAAAGTCTGGATTCAACATGTTTTCCTCCAAACCTTACGGAGCAGGGACGTTGCTCTTTTCCGAGTCCACCGCCATGTTTCAGAGCTCAGAGTACGATGACCCTAAGAAATGGATGGGTCAGCTTTATCACAATGTCATGAGCGCCATGGACTGTAAACTTCCAGGTAGACAGAACCCGTCCACTTGTTTGTGTTTTCAATAGTCCATAGAAGCGTGTCTAGCCGTCTGCCGATCCATCAACAGAAAGCACTTTGCGGTGGTGCGTGCTGTCAACGGGCGAGCAGCGCAAATGTGCCGCCATGGGCGCTGCCTTTCAAGAGAAAGGGCTCTTTCCCAGGGTCAACTGCATCTACGGCGACTCGGTGACGGACTGCTTGGAGAAAATCAAAGTAAGTTGTTCAAAGGTCCCGACGTGAGACCGTTTGGAACCACTTTGCCGCTTTATTGTCAGAACCACAAAGCCGATGCTGTTACTCTGGATGGAGGTTACATCTACACGGCGGGCAAGGACTATGGATTGGTACCCGCTACTGGAGAGAGCTATACAGGTGCAAAGAAGAAGGGGGGAAGCAGCAAAAAAAAACCAAGCCCGCAGACTGACAACAATTTCCACTCCTCCAGCCGATCGCGATGGCTCCAACTATTACGCAGTTGCCGTGGTGAAAAAGAGCAGCTATGACATTCGGAGTCTCGACGATCTCAAAGGCCTTCGTTCCTGTCACACGGGATTGGGTCGCACTGCCGGTTGGAACGTTCCGGTCTCCACCCTGATTGAGAAAGGCTTGATCAGCCCTCGGCATTGCCAGATAGCCCAAGGTCAGTCAGTGTTTGTCATAGCGGAAAAAATGGGCCATCGCTCACTGTGCGCTAATCATCTCGCCGCTAATGTCTCTGAATAATCTTTGTATTCCGTGGCACCTAGCGGTCGGTGGGTTCTTCAAGCAGAGTTGTGTACCTGGCGCCAATCAGCCGGGTTTCCCTAGCAACCTGTGTGCCTTATGTGCGGGAGACACCACAGGGCACAACAAATGCGAGAAAGGAAAAGACTTGTACGACGGATACGACGGTGCCTTCAGGTACAGAAATGGGAGGGGAGCAAAGGTGCTTCCCGATGGCTCATTTGGAACATTGCTTTTCTTCAGGTGTCTGGCCGTGGGAGATGGAGACGTGGCCTTCGTCAAGCATTCCACTGTGTTCCAAAATAGCGACGGTACGAGCGCAGCCTCTATGGCCCTACCATTCCATTTTCAATCACACCAAGCTTTTGCGCGCTCATCCAGGGAACTCGACCGAACCTTGGGCCACAAATCTCCTCTCCAAAGATTTCCAGCTGCTTTGTCCGCAAGGTACCAAAGCTGAGGTCACTCAGTATAAATATTGTCATCTGGCACGCGTGCCCTCCCACGCTGTAATGGTGCGCCCGGAAAGCAACATCCACGCCATCTATGGACTCCTGGACCGTGCCCAGGTACGTAGGTACTAGAGAGCAAATATTGGAAGGGAGCCTGCCTTGTGTGGGTGTTTTCAAATCAATGACCTTCCACTTGACTCTTGTGTCTTGACAGACTTATTTTGGCAGTGACACAGCTCCAGACTTCCAGATGTTTGACTCTCAGATTTACGAGGGCACCGATCTTCTCTTCAAAGACTCCACCGTGCGCCTCGTGGGCGTGGCCGACAGAAAGACCTACCAGGAGTGGCTGGGCCAGAACTACTTGGACTCACTGCTCAACATGGAGTGTAACGCATCAAGTGCAGGTAAAGGTCATATGGCTTGGGATTGTTGCGACTCTATGGTGACTGTTGGTGTCTTGTAGCGGTTTCCTCGCTGTGGCTGGTGATCACCGTCGCGCTGCTGTGCTCCATGCTGACGGCCATCTGAAAGGCATGGTACGCAACGCAACTTGTCCCACTCCACTCCCTTCCCTTCCCTTCCCTCGCACTGTTCTCTTTTGCTGATCACTGGTTCTAGTAGAGGGATCCCACCGTTGTCAACTTTGAAAAAGATTTGTCACTTGTGAAAAGGAAGTTGTTTACAGAAGGTGAGCTGCCATATCAGAGCATATGCTGTCACCTGTTACAGTCCAACCTCTTTTTCTCAAGGCGCTTCGGGGACGCACGCTTTCTTTCTTGCCATCACTAATCAGCCGCACAAAAGTAATCCTGATCAAAAATAACAGCCGTCGATGTGTACGGTCTTCTAAGCAGAGATTTATTTTTGATATGATGTTCAGATGCCATATCAGTGAATATGTACTGACTCGTATGATCTGAAATGAGTGCATTCTTTCCTCTGGACAGAGATTTTATTTCAGTGTGAAATGATCAATCCTTGACTAATATTTAGTTGCCAGGCCAGTGAGTCTGCACAGGTATTAAAAACAAAAAGCTACTGTATTAGATGTGTTCTCTCTCTTGTTCAAATAAATTCTCAAGCATCAAAAGACATTTGGGTGTCACGTACATACTGTATATGACGCAGGCAGTCCTAGTGAACTTTGATTCACGTCCTGAGCTGTGCAATAAAGATTTAAGAGAGCGATAGGAAGATATGTACTGTAAAACAGATTGGAACACAGTCATGCGTTACAAGTCATCATTCCATCTGGGCTTCCTGGATGGTTGGCACATCAATGTGGGTGCAAAATAGGTCATTGCTTGCTCTTGCACGCATTGGATGTAAACATTCAGCGTGCAAACCCTCTTAAACTTACTGGTAAAATTGACCCTCCAGCTTCTATGCTGCTTGTGCTCATTTGGGTCAAGCTGGCGCTTGTCCCCAACTGACTTTGAGGGAGAAGCGGAAACGGGGCCGCTTTTAGAATCTGTACCCCACGCACGCACGCACACACACTTATACTACCTTCTTAAAAGGGATTGGCTTTCTCTGAAATGAACACTTTGCACATTTCCTCAATCGCCACATTTAATGATGCATTGTCTTTTTTTGACTCAAATTTACAAATACATAAATATGAACCAAAATCAACGCAAGATGACAAAAATGCCCGGTGCCCAGGGTAGGGGGGGGGAATGAACAGAGAAACAAGACAAAGACAGCGGTGACTTAAAACGATTTGTCAGAATGTGATAGTAACCTGGGATTAACATTAAAATAGTCTGTGATTAACGAATTGCGTGTGCCCTGATTCACTTTACCACCCCTTTATTTTTATTGAGGTAGTGGCTACAGCAATCCGACTTCAGAACCTTGGAGAGCTATTTGCTTTCTTCTGCGTGAGCGAGCGAGCGAGCGAGCGAGCGTATACACCACACTGAGGGTGCCACCTAAGGGCTGCCTGGGCCTGCTTCGTTCCTTTTGAAAGGACTGGAGCACGTCGAAGTGGAGCCAGCAGAAGCCACGTTTGAATCAAACGTCAGTAGTGCTGATCTCATTTGATGATGTCATTCAGACTGACCGCAGCGTTCCGCGTCCAGGGTGAGCGATTACTTTTTAACCTGACGGGATCCATCTTTCCACCCATCCTTGACTTCATTGACGAACGTCTCTCGGACTCTCTTGAGTCGTCTGCCGACGTCCTCCACGCCACCGGGAACTCGACCAGCCTCCTCTCGGACCTGCCGCAGCGTCTGGGACCTCAAGACCCGCTGGGAGGCGTCCCGGCCGACTAGCTGAGCTTTGGTAAGGGCGTAAACTGTGATCTGCGCGGCCCTACGGATCGGACGAGACTCTGCCAGCTTCTCGACGACATGGAGATTGTTGAGCAGCGAAAGCAGCATTCGAGAAAGCATTTTGGAGAGGCGCGTGCGCCCTCGAGTTTCGAGGAAGAGTGTCACTTGGCAAGCCCTGAAATGGTAACAATATTCAACTGAGGCGATGTCGTGCTGTTCTTTCAATCTGTAGTTTCAATCCCCAGAGCGAAGGTGACTTACTCGATCAAGGTGAGTGTCGAACGAGGGCGAGAATCCCGAGCCTGGTATTTACTTCCGCTCTTTCTTCTTTTCTTGTGCTAACGGTAGTTTGTAAGTAAAGAGCAGTGCTACATTAGCGCCACCTATTGATCAACGGCGCAAACATCATTGCTCGTGAAGGCCAGCTTTGTGTTCACTTCAACACAGATCATGGTGTGCTGTGAGACGTAAATGTGAAGTTAAATGTGAGCCATGGCTCATGACATGAAAAATAACCGTTGTGCTGTATAATAACAGGAGTGCTATATCCACTCCTAATCAAAAGGTGGCGCTGTTTAAAACGGCAGAACGCATTTGAACACATTGCTACTTCCGTTTCCTTCTTCACACAGCTCATATTAGGCTGACACAAGTGTGTAGGCAGGCAGGTAGGAAGGCATCCATCTGTAGGCTCGAAAAGCGAGACGACTTCAGTCATGCGGGCCTTTCTACTGCTAACGATGACGGCGCTGTCGCTCGGCCCGATGCTGGTCTGCGGCTCCGAGAAGAAAAAGCTGCAGATCGGCGTCAAAAAGCGAGTGGACAACTGCCACATGAAGTCCCGCAATGGGGACGTTCTGAACATGCACTACACGGGCAAGCTGGAGGACGGCACCGAGTTTGACAGCAGTATTCCCCGCGATCGACCCTTCACCTTCACGCTGGGAAGCGGCCAAGTGATTAAAGGTTGGGACCAGGGCCTGCTCGGCATGTGCGAGGGCGAAAAGAGGAAATTGGTCATTCCCGCCGAGCTGGGCTACGGAGACCGGGGAGCCCCGCCCAAGATCCCCGGTGGAGCCACTCTGATCTTTGAGGTGGAGCTGCTCAGCATCGAGAGGAGATCCGACCTTTGATGAAAGACTACGCCCTCGCTCGCTCATCGCGCTTCGTAAGTTATCGGAGCTCGACTTTGCGGAGCTTGCGTGCAGATCTAATGAAAACGTGAGATTGTTCCGAATATTTGTTCTTTCTATTTCTAGGAGATGCTGCTCCCTGTGATTAAAGAGCACATCTGACAGCAGTGAAGAAGACAACGTGTCAAATTGTGGGATGGCACTCTTCCAGCAGCAGAGCAATGCCTCATGTGCTCAAGATTGCTCAAATAAGAACTGATCCACAATTAAAATAAAAAATACTGCAGCATTCCAATTAAAAACACAGTATTGTGTGATGAGCAGGAATATGTCTGCTTTCTTCTTTTGAAGTTTGGCAGGCAATCTCACCTACCATGAGAATGGGCAACATAGCCTTTGATTACTTTCTTTACAATCTCACCTACTATGAGGATGGGCAACATAGCTTTTGATTACTTTATTTGTAAACTGATCCAATAAAAAAAAATACCTCCGGAAAAACAACTATTTATTGTAACGTACTGTATAGTTTTTCTAGCAACTCTTGTCACGTGCGCTAGTTGACAGACTGGTAGACCACTACTAGCTTCTGACAGTTGATAAGAAAACAACACATTTCAAAAGAAAAAGAACACCTATCCTTCTGCTTAGTTGCTCTTCGAAAGAAAGAAAAAAAAAGTAGGCGACTTTCCCTCCGGGAAGTGGCAATCCGTCCAAGCGAAACCGTGAAGGTATGAGCGCTTCACACTCTTGTACACTAGATGGCGCTATTCACCTGGACGCTGCGTGCAATCCGCATTAGAAGAAGAAGGCCTACGTAGTTGTCGTGCGACGCCAACAAAGAAGGAACAATTCGTATGTAGTCAGTCTGCTTCTCCACCATGTCTGTGAAATTGAATGCTTTAAATAGCGATTCTTACACCGATGTAGGCTCATACAGAGACCAGCATTTTAAGGTAAGACACAATGCTGAATGTGCTGTGACCAAAACGATACATTCGAAGAAGCATTTGGAATCCAAATGATCGGAGCGATTTGAGCCTATGACGCGAAGGAATAAAGACATCACGAGCCTAGGTGCTGAGTGTGCAACCACGATGGCAATGCTTTGCGGTGTTTCCAGGGTAAGTGTCATATACAAGAGAATCTGCTGAAAGCAAGCCACACGCTCTACGTGGGCAACCTCTCCTTCTACACCACAGAGGAGCAGGTAAGAAACGCTGTAGAAACGAGTCATCTGCTCGAAATGCTTTGTGTTGCATCTTTTTGCAACCCCTCCCTCCCTCCCTCCCTCCCTCCCTCCCTCTTCTGAGCAGGTTCACGAGCTCTTTTCTAAAAGTGGGGACGTCAAGCGCATCATCATTGGTCTGGACAAAGTCAAGAAGACGGCCTGTGGCTTCTGCTTTGTCGAGTATCCTTTTCACCACGTTTGCTTGAACCTCGGAAATGAAGTACTAGCGCCGTTCCGTCGTGCGCGCACGCATAATGCCTCAAACGTTGGAACTTAACCCCAGCTGGTGTAGATACTATACGAGGGCAGATGCGGAACATGCTATGCGCTTTATAAATGGCACACGCCTGGATGACCGCATGATCAGGACAGACTGGGACACCGGCTTTAAGGAGGGAAGACAATATGGTCGCGGCAAGTCTGGAGGACAGGTAAGCTCCTCGGAGTACCATTGCCAGGCAAAGTGAGCACATAATACAAGCTCTTTGATTGCAAGTGACACTGGACAACAAGGCCTGCTTTATATTCATTCCCCGTCTTCGTGTTGATCTCTCAACTATTTCACTGATCCTTTGTGGCTCTTTTGTTTTGCGCAGGTGAGGGATGAGTACAGGCAGGACTACGACCCGGCCAGAGGCGGTTATGGAAAGTTGGCTCAGCAGCAAAGAGGGCCGCAGTAATCCGTCTTGGGTTAGGGTTAGGGTGATCCACCCCCTCCTCCAGTCATTATTTTTGATGGATCAGACTCGTTCTATTTAAGTGCAGGAGGAATAGCGTGCCAATTAGATGTTTTTCCACACCCAAAATTTACCCGAATGGAGGTGTTGTGTACACTATATATATTTTTTTTTTTATAAAGCTCTATCTTTCAACCTCTGGTAATGCTGATTCATACTTTAGCTCAACTTTCATATCAAATGATGTCTTTGCTGCGCAGTCCAGAAAAGGCTCATGGCCAGATGTGCGGGGCGATTACCTCAGCACGAAGGAGATCACCGTGCATGTTAAAGGAAATCGTTTTCACATTGTCATAAAAAACCCGAAATAACTACATGAAATGCTCATTCTTTTGGATACAAAGTAAGAAGGGAAATGGTTGAATAATTTGAAAAACAAAATGTTAGAAGGTTCAAGTCTGGTTTTTAAGAGCAAATCTATCAACCTCTATTGCATCACAGGGAGTACAGGGAAAAAGCACGCAGTAAGAATTTGAATTGACAGACAGACAGACAGACAGACTGTTTCCACTTGAATCGAATATATTTGGAGATGTGCTCTTATTTTTGCCTTCCACATTTTAACCAGTGACTCCCCTCTTGTTCACTGCAAACACCAAAAAAGTGACGTATTAGCACATGTGCAATATCCAGATTGCCACAGTGTGCCACTCACCTTTTTCTCTGACAGTATACATAGCGACTGTGCCAGCTTTAATGTGGTCAGTCACATGACAGTGAAGCAGCCACGTTCCAGCATACTCGGGCCGCATTTTTACCGTCTACAATCAACACACACAATAAAGGGCCGTATGTGTAGGTTAGAGGGAATTTGATCCAAAAGCGACACACGGTAAGATTGAGGAGAATAAGGCTGCAGCTGACTAAGTGCTTTACCTGAAAGGTGGCTGGAAAAAGTTGAAAGACATCAGTGGTGTGTGGGCCTCCACCCAGCTGTGGGTTGTTGTTTTTTGTGCCATATTAGTATGTGACGTTCCCATCTGCCACTGCAATTTGTCCACCCTACCTTATATTCCACGCTGTGCCCATGCCAGTGAACACCGTGCATGTCCACCTCAGTGCCCATGCCCATCAGGTACCAGTAGACCTTATCTCCTACCTCCATGTTCAAGCCCTTAAGGTTGGCGTATACAAAGCCATTGATGGCTGAGAAGACACAGAAAACAAAAGGAACGCTTTGCAATTCAATTCCAGGGCGCTCCATGTGCTTTCCTGACCGTGCATCTTGTTGCTCTCGATAAAGTCTTGGTCATCCTTCAAATTTGCCCCAGGGCTCCTGATGGACGCCCTGATGTTTTCATCCAAATACCAGCTCTCGTTCTCATCAAACACCAGCATCAGCAATGCAAACTCTTCGATTTCTTTCTTCAGGCCCAAAGTCCTTGAAGCAAACAGCGTGACTTGAGTCTTTGTAAATCTTGGCATCACGCAAAAGAGCTCATGATGAAGCGTCCGTATGCCAAAAGGCTTACCTGGCCCAACTGCGTCGACAGATGACCAGAGGACCGATAAGACCGCTGTACAGGTCCTGGCAGACCGGGAGGTCAAATGTCAGCGCAAGAACCATTGCATGTGAGCACACCTTGTGAGCGAGCACACCTTGGCAATGTCCACTGTAGAGTAGTATGCTGACACAGAGCACTCCTCTTGCTCCGTGGTCGGTCCTGTATTCTTTGTAACGTACCACTCGTAGGTGTGAGTCTCACCTGTCGCGCACGCACAGCAGCTCACCAACATTGGCCGTCAACTATGTACTCAACTTGTGACATTGATTTAGTCCAAACAATCATTTCAAGTCACCAAAGGTAGCCAAATCGATGCCTTGTGCCCTTTGCCTACTCACCGGGATTGGTGCGGTAAACGTTGGGGCTCTCTGTCTTGACTCCATGGGCGTGGATGGAATACGGTCTGGATGCCATGTTCTTAAAAACCACCTTGACTTTGTCTCCCACGCCAGCATGGATCATTGGACCTAAGAGAGCAATACCAGATGATTTAGTAACCAGAGTGGAGAGAAGCGTACGATAATAGCATGTCAACCAAGAGCCTACCCATAATGCCCAGATGCTCCATGTCGGCACCTCTTTCCACCTGCTTGTTGAACTTGTCGTTTGTGAACTGTCGATAAACCACCTTCTTGTAGCGTGAGCCGATAAAGCCGCCCGCTTGGTCAAGGAAGACGGAAGCTGGACTGCAGGAGAGGAGAAGAGAAGAGGCACGTTTCATTTGCGCCACTTTGAAATCGTATTTGAATTCGAAATAACTTTTGACAAATTACCTTTGCTGACCGTGAAACATTTCAGCCTCCCAAGTACGATTTGGAGAGTAATCCCAGTCCATCTCCATGGCAGCGATGTAGTAGGTTTTAAAGTGGAACATGGCTTCACCCTGGCGCTGCAAAAAGCTGCATTTCTCCACCGTGTAGTTGGCTCTCATTCCTCCACGGTAATGCGCGATGGTGGGTGACGCCACTTCAAATTGACCTGAAAACACACACACACACACGAAGAAAGGCAGATCATTTGTACAAATTGGGGATTTGTCAGGAAGTAAATGAATAGGCTTGATCATTTGGTGCGCTGACAGCTAATCTGGGTCCGATGCTGACACAAGCACTCACCCATACTGTCCGGCTCCATGGTGACGGTGCGCGAGATGTGCGGAAAGACAGAAATTGCGTCCAATCTGTTCTGCCGGAAGATGAAACGGTTTCCCTCAAAGTAAAGACTGTTGATATCCGTTTCGGAACCCAGTCCCGACAGGTGCCACGTGACTTTGTCCCCCTTACACATGGTCAGGCCTCGAAGGCTCCCGTACACATAGCCGTTGATGGCTGTGAGAGAGAGAGACTCAAAAGTTCCAAAGATGCGAAAAGAATCAGTTGAAGTACAGTAATTGAGGATAAAGGTCTACGATGCCTACAATGCATCTTGTTGCTCTCAATAAAGCCTTCATCGTCCTTGTTAACGGTGGCCGGAGCTGTGGCGAAGGCACGTATTGTATCGTCCAGATACCAGCTCAGGTTTTCATCAAACACTGTGGCCAGCAAGTGAAACTCTTTCTTGTAGTTCTTCTGTAAGGCGGACAAAGTGGGAAATGTGGCAGCCCATTAAAAGAAGACAAAAAACTGCCATTCAATCCAAATCCTTAGTGACCTAGTCCACATTGATGACGTTTTCCATCTCCCATTGTCAACATCTTGCGCTTTCTCTGACCTGAATCCCCTTCTTCAGAGAATTAGGGCGGCAGACCAGCATGGGTCCGACCAGTCCCGAGTTGGTGTCTTTGACGGGGTCTACGCCCGAGTAGTACAGGTAGGTCAGACAGTCGGCCTCTCCATGCACGGGCCCGGCACCCACGGGCACAAACCACTCGTAGGTGTGCGTCTTGCCCGGTGCCACCAGAGCGGCCGGAGGAGGCCTCACTAGCCCTGCAGGTGGAGGGAGGGAGGGAGGGAGGGAGGGATGGAGGGTGCACCAGTAAGGATGACAAGTACAAACGCATCACGGCGCTCGTCACTTACTTTGTTCATGTTTTAATTCCCTCAGCTTTTTTGCAGTGTAGGACTCTAAAGCAATGAAGAGCAAATACAGCCTCAGCAGTCATGAAACAAAAGCTCCGGGAGACAACAACGGACCTTCTAATTCATTGTGATAGAGCGTGCCGTCTTGTTCGATACTGTACTGTACTCCGTGCGGCTGCATCGAGTAAGGCCGCGTGGCCTTGTTCTTGAACACCACCTTGATAGTGTCTTTCTCTTCGGCTCGCAGCACGGGACCTGGAGAAAACCAAAATCACCGCATTTGCGCTTGCGCTCAAGTGGGCTGAAGTCTACTATGGACTTTGCTCTACGCGCATTCTTCACTCTTGTCCAAAGTTACCCAGAATTCCAAGGTGTCCCTCCTCCGCTGTGCGTAGCATCTTGGTCAGAAAGGAGCTGTCAGTGTATTCCACGTAGCGCACCTTCTTGTAGCGACTTCCGATACGATTTCCACTTCTGCTCACAAACGTGTCTGCCTCGCTGCACAAAGACGCAGAAGCTCTACCGCGCATGTGTGTGTGTGTCGCGGGTTTACGTATCGTGACAAACCTAACCTGTCTGTCGGCAATGTGGGAGCGTAGTCCCAGACCTCTTCTTCTGCGGCAATAAAGAACTCTCTGAGCTGACCTTGCGGACGTGGTTTGTGGACATTTGGGAAACATTTTCGGATCTCAAATATGGCCTGCATACCACCTACAGCAAAACAAAAGCCATGCCAGTCAGTTGAGGTCAGGTCAGGTCAGGTCAGGTCAGGTCAGGTGAGCAGGACAATTGCTGTCTGAAATGGTCCAGTATATGACGGCGATGCAGCTATCAAAAGCGAGCCAGCCTGACCCATCAGATGATCATTAACGGTGCACGTCAGCAGCCAGTGCCCGGGGTTGTCCGCCACCATCTCGGCCGTGGTGCTGGAGCCGGGGAAAAGACTGACGGTGTCTGTGTGGTGATTTTCGCTCATCAGGATCTGCCCGTGGAAATGAACGGAATGCATGTCCACCTGTCGGGTGCGCAAGATTGGCGCTTAGAGACAGTGAAGTGAAACTGGCAGAAGCCAAAACAGGAGGCCCGTTACCTCATTTCCCAAGCCAATCATATGCCAGTGGATCTTGTTTCCTTGGCACATACTCAGTCCAGGTAGGTTACCATACAGAAATCCATTGATACCTGTGGGGACGATTTGAGAAGCTCCAATGGCCGGCCGGCCGCCTGCGCACATCACAAGAATTGAGCCGCTCTCTTTTTTTCACCGTGCATTTTGTTGCTCTCCATGAAATCTTCCTTCTCTTTCAGGCCGCCGGCAGGGTTTGCGATATGCGTCCTGATGTCGTCATCGAGATACCAGCTGAAGTTTTCGTCCGACACCATGAATACGAGCGCGTACATGTAGTCTGCTGCACTGTCACCGTGCGTGTCCACCAGCGTTCCTGCGCAAAAGACACGGAGATTGGGTTCACGGTGGGCCGGCCGATGGAGCGCTCGCAATTGTCCGGAGGTGCGATTGACCCTTGCCCTGCCGTTGGCTGCCAAGCGGTTCTCCGGGCCACCCATTTCCAATTTGGAAATGCCCCATTTGACCTCACGCCCTAAACTCATCACCTGACGGCAGCGGCACCAACCAATACGGAGATGAAGCGGCCGGCCGGCCGGCCTACCTTTCTTACAGAGAATGAGGGGTCCAATCAAGCCCGAGTTGATATCTTTGGGAGTAGACACGTGCGAGTGGTAGAATCTGCTCAGGCAGTTGCTCTCGGTGGCTTTGGGGCTGTGCGAATGGCGTAGAGTCCACTCGTACGTGACGCTGGTACCGGGAGCCACCGAGTCGTCGCCCTTCATCTCGGCCGCTGTGCCGTCTGGGTACAGTGCCCCTAAAGACAAGATGTCGGTCGGCCAGGCTCAAGTCAAGTGGACGGAGAAGACATTCTTGCCCTTTTACCCTCGCTGCCTTTGCTGTAGTTGAGTCCGTGGGGATGGATGCTGTACGGTCTGGACGCCGCGTTTCTCAGGTGGACGATCAAAGTGTCGCCCTCTTCGGCCATCAACAGGGGTCCCAGGTAGCCCAACCAGGCTTGCTTCGCCACCTCCGTGGCGTACGTGGCATCGCTGTACTGCTTATAAAGGGCCTTTTTGTAGGTGGAGCCGATTCGCTGCGGGCCCTTCTGGAGAAAAACGGCAGCTTCGCTGCACACACAGAGAGGGAAAAGCATCTGGGAATGACAGTCGTCCGTTCATCCTTTTTCGATGGCAAACAAGGGATTCTCGCAAATCCAAGCAGAGCCGCCATTGCGCACTCCTAAGCTGTTCCTGAAGACTTCTCGTCATTTCTGATCATCCTATGAAGCACGACGTCGTGATATGCCCTTTTCCTCCAAGCCCTACGTCAGGGAACGGAGTGAAATCAATCGAAAAGAGGAGAAATGCACGTACTCATCTTCTTGGATTGTGTTGTTCTGGATGAGGTTCATCCCACTGGGTGCGTAGTTCCAATTAACTTCTTCTATCCTGAGGAAATATTCTCTCCTCATTCCAGAAATGCATAGCGGTGCATAGCCCAGCAGGATTAGAAGGAACAGCAACTTGCGCTCTTGGCAGCGTGACATTTTGACCACTCGCTCCCTCCCTCGCTCACTCGGTCTTTATACTTGCTCGACTGCCCGACTGCCGGCAAGAGTCAATAATGCTTCGAGCGAGGGTTCACTGACCAATCGCCACCATGACCCCCTGTTCAACTTGCGCAAGACCTGAATAATGTTTAACCTGGAATTTTGTTGCGCTTTTTACGACGCTATTTCAACCTAATGTCGTTATTTTGATCCCGTTTCATGTCCTTGTCACGACTCGTCCCCGCTTGTATTATTCTGATGTGTAGGTTGTCATGCTTTCCGTCTGCGCGTGTGTACTCGCCCCTCCCTTCCTCTGTCTACTCCCAATCAATCACAGTCACCTGCCTCTCTCGCTCTCCCTCTCGTTACCTGTCTCCTATTTAAGTCGTGTGTGCGTGTCGCTCTCGGTCGGATCGCTGATGTCTTCTCGGCTCCTGTCTGGCGTCTCTGTCAGTTCTGTTTCGGTTCGCCGGTCTGTCGGTCCGTCGACTTATGTTAGTTTGCCGGTTCTGTCAGGCTTGTTCCCGGCCTCATCCTCCCGTCCAACTCAACTCCCTTTTCCCTCGACAAACCAAGCTGGTCCGAGCTGCATTTGGTGGCCCTGCTCCATTCCCGTCCGTCCGTGACAGTTGTCTGGTTTGCAAGTGTCTTGGGTGCTCATTTGCACCAGCCAGCCACTCGTGTCTTGTCCAGTTGTGCCTCGTTGTCTCATCCATTTGTTTGGAGTTAGCGCCGTGATTTCCTTCAACTCCGCATGACGGAACCAATGCTTTCACAGCGCACCAAACAAGTTCTGAGATGAGGGACGAGGAAGATGACATTTCTATCAACATGGCCAAAATGAAGTGTGTTGAACAGATTGTAAAAGGATCTCTGCAACACCTGGAAGCTTGGCTACAATCCTGGAGACTCCAAGTGCACAGTAATATGTAGTCAGAAAAATTCCATGATATGTACGGACAACTTAGAAAACACATACGTAGGAAGCATGGTAAGTTTATTCGTATTTGACTGAATTGTGTTCCTTTTCTCAAGAGACTCTGCACGTTGAGAGCTAAATATGAATTTGGACTTGTTTCATCAAAGAAAATCAAAGTGTTGCTCAACTTACCAAGCCTATATCTACCTGAAATGGGCATCTTGTGAGCGCTTGACCACATTTCATGCATAACGTGGACGGCGTATGCGTTGAAAGCAACGCAATGGCGTCTGCGTGGCGCGTATTTGGGTGCTCTTGTCTAAGCATTCAAACTATACTCCTGCTTATAGCAACAAGGCCGACAGACAGCGTTGACCAAACCGCTGGCCAGTTGCAAGAGGCACAGGAGAAACTCCAGCAGAGCCAGGCCCAACAGCACACACAGAAGAGTCACGTTCCATTCCACCACGCGGAGGGGCTGAAGGCACGCGGCCCACGACTCGGGCCGCAGCAGATACCTGAAAGCCACGAGAGAAAGGCGTAAGACGGACTTGACGTCCATCCCCGCTCGTACTGTCGCCGCTACCTTCCTCCTTGATCCTCGAAGGGGTACGACCACCCGAGAGAAGTGAAGCACTGGGGACCCTGCAGCAAGGCCAGGCCGGAAATGACCAAGCAGTAGCTGGCCCCCATCAGGCCCACCACAGCCGCCAGCACTGATCCGCACATCTGAGGAATTCAATACATTCGGTCCATGCAGCACAGATTGATTGATTTCTTTCTTTCCTTCTTTCCTTCTTTCCTTCCTTCTCTCTCTTTCTCTCTCTTTCTCTCTCTCTCTTTCTCTCTCTTTCTCTCTCTTTCTTTCTCTTTCTCTCTCTCTTTCTCTCTCTTTCTCTCTCTTTAATAAGAAGCGAGGCGGCCGCACTCGACACACTTGCACAAACAGCAGCTGTGCACGTGGCTCGACTTGTGTGCCGAGCTCACTCGGTCAGTGCGTTGCGTGTTAAGCGACAAAGGCACCCTTGTTTAATTACCACGCTTGGATTAGCATTAGCATACCACCTACCAAAGTGTAATACTAGCGTCGAGACAACTGCCCAACCTTTGTTGTGTTTCGAGAGAAGAAAACAAGCACATGGTTCCGTTTCAATATTGATCGTCAATCACGTGTGCTTACCATCAAGCTCTCGTTCCAGCAGCAACTACATTTTCCCAAAGTGCTAAAGGTTATAGCAGGAATCAGCATCTAAAACACAACGCGCGCTTTAGACTTCAAATGACAAATAAAGAGGTGAGATGCAATGTGAACCATGGATTCGCATTGAAATGTTATTTCTCAACCGTGGGCTGGATGGATGGGTGGATGGATGGATGGATGGATGGTGATACTTTGACATTTCTCTTCATTTTCCAGGCTTCCCTTGCTGCCCTGCGTCACAGGAAGTTCACTCACATCCTAAGAGAGGGAGTGAAGTTCCCAAGGTCTCCCCTTTTCCCATGTGCGTGCGCACACACACACACACATCATTTCAGACAATATGGAAAATGAGAAATGAGCTCAATTGACATTGTCATTTGTCCTTTGTAACGGACATAGGCACGAAGGAAACGACTCCTCCACAATGTAAGTCTTGTTCGGTTGGGAAAAAATATACCCTCTCATCTGATTAAAGCCAAAGAAAGGGAGCAGCTCAGAAGGAGAAGAAAACCCACAGATCAGATCAGCCAGACCCATGAACAGAGCAGAAGGATCTATTGAAAAAGAGTCAAGACGTGCACATTGAAAATATAAAGAAGTTCTATCAAAAGAAAACAACTATTTCTGAAAAGATGCAATATGGAACGTTGTGATGATTCTATCATATGAGTTAAGAAGTTGCACTTTCTCACTTACCAGGAGTCCTCCGCCGCCCAGTCCGCCAAAGTAGCAGATGTAGCTGGCCAGGCGCCCCTGCTGGATGTATGTCATTTGCCCCATCGGAAACAACAGCAGCACATTGGCCAGGATGCAACAGAGGGCCAGAGGTAACAGAGCCAGGCCCAAAGACCTGGCGAAGCCCACCGAACAACACATGGGGAAAACCAACAAAACTGCAACCATCAAATCGGAGCGACAGGCAGGCAGGCAGGCAGGCAGGCAGGCAGGCAGGCAGGCAGGCAGGCCAGCGGCGGCCCAAGAATCTGTCCGAGCAGCTGGCTGCTGGGCTGTCAGGAAATAATCCTCCCCCTTTTCAGCCACTTCTCCCGCTGAACAAAATAGGCCAGGACAACACACACACACACACACACACTCAGGAAACAAGCTGACCAATAGCTGCAGGAAGTTTATAATTAGAAATATGAAAATCAAACAGGAGATGTGTTTGTTGCTTTCTCTTGAGGTCTGACAAACGTTCCAAAAGATGGCCCAGCCTCAATTATTAGATACACATTGAGTTTTTCAAATGAAGTATCTTTGAAATGTTGACTATTACTTAATATGTGCCTTTCCCTCGGGATGAGAGTTGCACAATTTGTCAGTGGGTCTCCAGCGGACAAAAGGTCACTCACTACATGACCTCAAATGTCGGCATGTCAGAAAGCTGAAACACTCACGGAGCGCAGTTATGCACTTTACAATTAGGGCTTTACAATTGCCTCGTAATCCCAATTGGAATGCACCACAGGCACAGGCCACAGCCACAGGGACAGGGACAGGCACAGGCACAGGCACAGGCACAGGCACAGGCACAGGCACAGGCACAGGCACAGGCACAGGCACAGGCACAGGCACAGCCACGCTCCCCCGATTCCCATGCATACATTGGACCGACGGCGTGTGTCAAACATTCATGGTCCTAGCTGCAAAGCGCCAGGAAAGGGACTTAAACGATTGCATACATGCGCTTTCCCGTAATTATGCCATGAGTCACATAACTAATGCCAAACTTGTCTGATCTCATACATTCTTAGGCCCTTGCTCACTGATAATGGCAGGATGGTGACATGTAACCTGTCATGTCTGTGTGGCAAAGACCAAAAACTTGCTACAGACCACCATGGACGCCAGTTTACACACAAACACGCAGACAGCAGATCAGCACATGACTATTCATTGGTTGTCGAAACAATAGGAGGTTTTTGTTCATTTTCATTGTCCAGCAGCCAGAAGAAGAAAGATTGCTTTTACTCAGAGTATGAGCTATGATAGCCAGACCATTTGCACATGAAGCAATGTCATATAACTAGGACTATAAATTTGTATGTAGTTCCACAGAACCATTTTTCATGAACAAATAAAACAAAAAATTATATATATATATATATATATATATATATATACAGAGAGAGAGAGATCTATCTAAATAGATCTATCTATCTATCTATCTATCTATCTATCTATCTATCTATCTATCTATCTATCTATCTATCTATCTATCTATCTATCTATCTATCTATCTATCTATCTATCTATCTGGATTTGTAGCAAAATAGGCGGTTCGTGCAGGGATAAATAGCATCATATGTTTTATAGATCGAATTTGCTAATTATGCCACATAGTTTGCAAAGGGGATGATGTATTGTGTTAAAGTTTAATACGACTTGGACGTCTCACTTGAATCAATAGGCTTGATAATATTCATATCGTATTTGATAGGCCAGACAAATGTCATTTTTATCTTTTGGTGACTCACCAAAGCTAGCCCTGCTTCATCGATCAAATGTCTTTGTCGTCCTACCGAACCCAAAAACAAATGGTAGAACATTAACCACAGTATCGTCACTTGGGTTTCTACACACACACACACACACACACACACACACACAGACAGTGCCCTGCCTCAGTGTGTTTTTGCATGAAAGCAGCAGCCAGCCCAGTGAATGCACGCACGCCTGTTTGCTTTATTGCAGCCTGTACTTGTAAAAATGTGAGGTCACCAAAAAAGCTAGGCGGGCGGGGCACGGGGCACCTATAAAGGCTGAGCACTCGCATCCTCCATCCTGTCTTGTAGTCTACATGGTGACAGATGTCATTTGAAAAGCTGCAGAAACTGCTGGGTTTGCCTTTTTTCCCCCAATCCGGTTGCTCTTGTACAAAACGTTTGAACGTTGTTTGAGGTGAAGGTTCACTTGAAATTTGGTTCGGCCAACGACGAGGACGACGACAATGTGCTCCGGGGGCTTTGCCAAGTGTCTGGGGATCACGCTGCTGCCCCTGGCAATTGTGTGTGTGCTGTGCAACACCCTTCTCTTCTTCCCTGGTGGAAAGATTGTAGAAAGGGAGCACATCACCCAAGAGGTATGGTACTTTGGAGGGATTTTTGGCTCCGGCATTTTGGTAAGTTTCTTTTCTTGACGCCGATCCACTCACTCGTACAGTTTACGTGACAATTGAGCTTCAACTTTTCTCACCATTCATTGATGTGACTGATGGCTATTGTCTGTATTCAGGGTTTCATTTGGTTATGTCCAATAGTCTTGCTGAAAACCTTTTTTTCCCCTTTCACGACATTTCTCATGGTGAATACTTGGTTGTTTGCATCTAAACTACTCAAATGTGTCATTTTTATTATTTTTTTTCCGGATTGACGGCAGATGATTTTCCCGGCCCTGGTCTTCCTCGGTCTGAAGAACAATGACTGCTGCGGTTGCTGTGGCAATGAGAGTTGCGGGAGGAGGTTTGCGGTGTGGTGTTTCATCTCTCCATTCTCATCCATACGTAGAAATATAGCGGTAGTCATTCTGGAAAAGTCCAATGGCCCTTCTCCCGTACCTCTCCTGGTAGATGTTGAGTTCCATCCTGTTTGCGGCCGTCGGTGTCGTAGGAGCCGCTTACTCGGTCATCGTTTCGGCCGTGGCCGTAAACCACGGACCCCGATGTCTGGCTCTATTCAACAGCACGCAAGCGTGGACGTATCCCTTCAGCGACGGGTAGGACGAAAACCATACGAAGCTCACAATTGAGTGTAAAAGCGTATATTACAACATAGACATGTACTACGTATGAATGTCGTCCACACCCAGATGACATTGGATGCATCTCCTTTTCTTCTTTTGTCATCTGCAGTGATTATCTGAGCAACTCAAGCATGTGGTCAACCTGTTTGGAGCCAGTTGGTGTGGTGTCATGGCATCTGTGGCTGTTCTGTATTCTGCTGCTCATGGCTTTAATCCAGATGGCCCTGTGTGCCTTGCAGGTGATAAACGGGCTGTTGGGAGCCCTGTGCGGGGACTGCTGTGGATGCTGTGCTGGGGTAAATCCCTTGTAATATAGTACACTGGAGCAGAGGTGGCCCGGTCTGGTCCTGGACAAGCCCTATTCAGCCTGAGTGAAATGAGCAGCTCATCTGCAAGCTTTTCGGAAGCATCCTGATCATGCCAATCAGGTGGGAGGGAGGGAGGGAAACATCTGAAACAGGAAGAGTGAGGTCTTTCAAAGACCACACTTGGGCCACTCTGCACCAGACAATTCGTATATGTTTGAGAGGATTGTAAGATTTCTAGTACCCCATTTCATTGCTATTCACATACTTCATCCGGATAACAGCACTGTGTGTTTTCTTCTTGAGACGTTTGTTTATCTATTTATCTATTTGTTTCATCGGTGTATTTCAGAATGATGGAGCTGTGTGAGCATTACTCGTCAGCTGGGATCACCTCACCTTTTGGCAGCATTTTTTTCTCTATTCTATTTTTAGAAAAAGGATTTGGACAATTAGAGCAACTTGACTACAGAGTAATGTACACGACAAAACACTGGTAAAATGACTTTTGGTTGGTTGGACTGATGTGTGTTTTTATAGTCACTTTTGCTGTCTATTGGAATTATTGCAATATCACGGATATTTTCAAACACTGAATAAAGCATTTTGTCACAATCACCAAACAGAGTGAGTGACCTACCGAATGATTCCTAGAGGAAACTTGGTATGGACTGTTCTCTTTTGGTCATGGTTTGATCATCCTTTGTGGTCTTGCTTCCAAAGTAATTTGCACGAAATAAATATTTAACATGAAATATTTGCATCGGTTCATACTCAAATGGGGAGGGAGTAATACCTTTGTGACATAGAGAATGAAAAATGTATAAGTAGGCAGAATATTTTGATCCAGGTTTATCAAGAAATGTTTACTTTTATTATTTTTTTAATACTTCAAATGTGAGCAAAATAGCCAATCATACCAAAGCAAAAATCATATTTTCTACAAAATCTGAATGAATACATTTTCGTAAGTCTTTACTTTATTAATGCTCGTGTCGGTAGTTTTTCTTCGTTATTTTGGGCGGAACTTTGCTTTCAACAACCTGTTTGACACGGACGTTTTTGACGGCGGCGTGTTCGTGTCACCAAAACCGAGCACCCTTGATGCTCGTCATAATATGAACTTTTTGGCTCTGTCAGAGGTAATTTTGTGATTCTTAATGCTAGTACTGTTTTCACTTTGTATGAACCAATTCAGAACTGATGAAAATGCGCCATTGTGTATTGTCAAGTCGTTTAGAAAACGCAGGATTTGTTTTAAATTTGCATAAAGTCCGCACGTCAACTTGATTTAAAAAAAAAAATGCAAATTGAGAATATATCAATCTTTTGACACGCCGTCTTATTTAGTCTTGATGTTTAAACTCATTTCTTTCTCAATTACCTTTTTGCATTCATATATTTTTACATGAGCTAAATTGTGCATATTCAACCCAATGAGTGAATCTGTGTCCATCTTTCTCTAGATGCTCTCTGTTTGGTTTCGAAAAAGCACCCTCACTGCCCAGAAGGTAGATATTTGTGATAACACGTCTGTGTTTATGACCACGGTGAATTCATTGAAACGTTAGTCAAATGTTTCCCCGCATATCTTTTCTCAGCTGTCGCACGTGGCTCGCCGCCCACCACAATGTTGGCCATGGTCACTTGTCAAGTTTACCGATGCTGGATCAGGCCATCAACGTGCCAGCCTGGCCTCCTTAGCACGGTGTGGACTTTCCCGGGACGAATATTGTCCTGGTGCGTTTGCGCTTTCCTCGAGGACACCATTTCACGCAGTGGCTTTTCGGGCCATGAAAGGATACTTCCACTCATCGGTTGTGAGCCTGAAGAAGCGACAGCAGCCCGAAGCTCCTCCTCGAGAGCTGGACCTGCTGCGCTATGACATGAAGGACTTGTGGAAGAGCCCCAAAGCGGCTCTGTGGCTAGGCTTTGCGGGACTGATCCCCTTTGTTGCCCCTCCTCTCGTCATGGGCGTGACTGAAAGTTACCTTCCCGACTTTGCCTACGCTCAGTTGGCCTACAGCGTCTCCATCGTTTCTTTCCTGGGCGGCGCTCGCTGGGGCTACGCCCTCCCCGAGAGCAGCCCGGCCAAACCCGACTGGATCAACTTGAGCAACAGTGTGGTTCCTTCACTCTTGGCCTGGGTTACCATGCTCCTGGCTGAGAGCATTGTTCCTGCAATGACTATGGTTATTATGGCGCTGGGAATCTCACTTCACTACGATCTGTCTCTGCTGCCCACTTACCCGAGCTGGTTCAAAGCCCTGCGCGCCGTCTTGAGCGTCGTGGCGTTTCTTTCCCTCATGGGCACACTCGTTGCACGTGGAATGTACCCGGAGAAAAGCTTTTTTTCAGACTGAGAAACAGCCTTGGCGCGTAAGAGTTGTGCAAAATGTTTGTCTGTCATTGTCGAGTTCAAAGACAAATGGCCCTCCAATGTGAACATACGGTGCATTTGAAATCCAATCGATGGAATCGACGAACGAAATAAACGATCGACCGAAATCACTGAGCTCAGAGTTTTTCATCAGCCTATTTTCAATTTCAGAGCATTGAAGTCAACAACGTTGCCACCGTTCCGTCTGCAACGGATGGATCCGACAACTCGGGAAGAGTGACGTGAATGAGGTAAAGCGCATGATGTAAGATGCAATCTGGAGTAATGGCTTCCTAAAGCTCAAGCGCACCCTGTAATAACCTTCAGCTTCAGTCAAGCCCTTTCATTTGTTAACTTTCATAATCCTGCATTGCGTGACGGCAACATCTAAATCGCATCCAATAGACGAGTGATTACCAAAAATATTGGACGTAACCGTGGGCTTTCTTCTGGACACTTGGAATAGAATCGATCTTTATTGTCATTGTCACGTGTACAACGAGATTAAAAGTGCCGACCGACCAGTGCACCTGCTAAAATGGAAGAAATACGAGCTAAAGGTCGATACAAACTAAAAACCACACAAAAGAACATGCGCACTTGAGTTAATATAATACCTCCAATGACCGACCACAAGTGTGTACTGAACTGTTTTTATTCCTGTGTTTATTTGTTGACGTAAACATCTACCAAGTAAGGGAGAGAAAGGCAAACTCGTGTAGGGGGAAAAAATACTTTAGGCACAATGATTTTCGAGACGGTCCTGATTGATGACCAACAAATACGTATCATCAACTAACATTTGAAACTCAGCCGTGCTTTGCCCGGAGTCTGGGTTGGAACCCCGACTGAATAGCGAGCCAGAATTGGAGAAAGGTATGACAATATGAAGAAAGTGGGGTGTCCATTTGCGGATAATCAATCATCGTCTCTTGTCCTACTTCTGTATACCGAGGCCCGAGCGCATATATTCGTACACCACGTAGCTGATACTGACAGCTGGCAGCACCTTCATGAAGTTGGGCAAGATGCCGCGGTAAAGTCCAAAGAATCCTTCTTTCTCCAAAATCGTCTTCACCATCTCTTTCATCTGCAATTGTCGCGCACCCTCCACAGAGGCTGCATGAGCAAAAGTCTTCCGTTGAGTTATGAAATCATTGTGAGACCGTATGAAGAGTTGACGTTACCTTGAGCCTGCATCCTGGTACGGACCAGAGCCAAGGGGTAGCTGGCCAGCTGGCCACAAGTACTGGAGAGGGTGCCGCAGCCCAGCAGCACCAACACACCCGGGTTGGCTGTGTTTTTGCCATAGCGGGACAACCACAAGTTCTTCAAGCTCTAGTGAGAAAATGGTGGGTGAGAAGAAGGTTGGCAAAACCAAGGACTGGTGTGCTGTGGTGTGCTGTGGTGTGCTGTGCTGTGCTGTGCTGTGCTGTGGTGTGCTGTGGTGTGCTGTGGTGTGCTGTGGTGTGCTGTGGTGTGCTGTGGGTGTGCTGTGGGTGTGCTGTGGGTGTGCTGTGGGTGTGCTGTGGGTGTGCTGTGGGTGTGCTGTGGGTGTGCTGTGGGTGTGCTGTGGGTGTGCTGTGGTGTGCTGTGGTGTGCTGTGGTGTGCTGTGGTGTGCTGTGGTGTGCTGTGGTGTGCTGTGGTGTGCTGTGGTGTGCTGTGGTGTGCTGTGGTGTGGCTCACCTCATAAACAGCCAGATCGATCCCAGCATAGGGAATGATGCCCAGAATATTAGGAAGATAGCCCTTGTAGAATGCCTTCAGGCCTTCTCTTTTGAAGATTTGTTTGGCGCAGTCCGCCATTCCCGAGTATTGGCCCGTCTTCCTCAGGGTTAGCCTGGTCTTCATCACCTAAAAGGACAAAGTTGAACGAAAGAAGCATCCCAAAATCCATCCATTTATCCATCCATCCATCCCACTTTCCGAGCCGCCGCATTCCACATCCAACAAAATCAAATGCATAGTAAAGGGCAAACAATGGCCCGTTTGTATTGAAAATTGAAATCCAGTGCAAACAATCTGACGGAGCTCACCTCCATAGGGTAGATGGCCGTTTGGGCCGTTGCTCCAGCAAGCGATCCCGCAATGAATCTCTCGTGCGCCTTGATCTTGCCTGGTTCGCTGGACAGCATCTTCTTGTACTAGTCGGACACAATATAAGAAGAAAAATAGATGGGATTGGACAGACACTATCAAAAAGCCCAAAGACTCCTTTTTGGCTGAAGCGACACCATTAGGCTCGGCAGACGCGATGGAAAAAAGACTCATTTCTGGCTGAACCTGCTGGACGCAAGTCAATTCTCTGGGAAACTAGCTCCCACCAACCACAACATTCAGTCTTCAGCGATTTGTTACCTTTTCGTAGGCCATGAATTTAATGGCGGTTTCTGGGGCGATCTTGAGGACGTTAATACCATTTCCTCGCCATAAAGACGCCAAGCCTCCTTCCTTCAACATTTGCTTGAAGCCATCCACCAGGTTGATGTTGTTGCTCTTTGACGCATGGACCTGCACATCAAGAGTCATGGATGAAAGGATTGCGACACGGTGGACGCGATCCAACGAGCGAGCGAACGAACGTGCGGACAGACCTGCATGAAGACCTTCATTCTGTCCAGGGGGGCGGTACCCGTACGGGACACTGCCCCCGCCATGGCCCCCGCAGACAGCTGCTTCCACCACAAACCTGTCGTCTTCTCCTCTTCTGTAAATTCATCTGGGATGGTCAGGCTGTCGCCTATGTCCAGCACCTGGACGTTTGGGGTTAGAATTGAAGCCATTTCTCCAGAGTTTGACATCATCAACCATTTCAAGGGACATACGAAGTTGCTGCTGCTGCCGCTGAGGGCAAATGACAAGCGTGCAAGTTGAAGAACCTACCATATCCACCTCCAGCTCATAAATGGCCCCATCATCATCATAAAAATCAAGAAAAAACTGTTGCTGCTGTTGCTGCTGCCGCCGAGGCTGCAGCAGAGCCATTGCTGTCTCAAAAGGTCCAAAAGTTGTTGCTTTTCTGGATCCTTTCCACGGCTAAAAGGAGCTTGCCGCCGGGTCAGACAAAGCGCTTCTTCCCAAAGAGAGAAATGCCGAGGGGTGAGAGTGAATGCCTTTGCATGCTATTGCTTGGTGCTTCAATCTTTGCGTCTCCACTGACTTGCTCTCTCTTGTTCTGTCCCAATCCCCTTGATGACCTAATCCCTCGGGCCAGATTTAAATTGCCAAGATTAGCAAGAACGCTTTTATTTACGGTCGTGTCATTGAAGAGCGGCAGCCAAGCTCGGAGCTTAGGCCATCCATCGACGACAACCTGCTGTGCGATAGATGATTCAAAGCCTATTTTTTAGGGAGAGCGTATTCGGAGGACGTTCCGCCCAGCCTCAAGATACGGAAACCATAGTCAATCAATGACAACGGGATGGCATTGATGGATGCATGTATTGCTCAATGTGAGAAAACCGGAGAACCCGGTGGTGAATATGTCGACATTTTGAGTGGAAATTTGCAGACATACCGTAGTGTGTTTCCAATATCGGACAACCTCCTCAAGGTTGGTGGCTGTGGTCAACAGGAAATGTTTCCTCCATTCATTCCAGTCCACAGTCATCGTGCCATCGACGTCAATACTGTGCAAAAGGTCATTCGGTACCAGTTCCACTTTTGCAATTAGAAAGAAATAGGATCCATTGTAATGTCTTTGATATTGCCTGCTTCATAGTGGCGAGTGATTGGGAGTCTCGAAAGAGAATCTCATCTGTCCGTGCGTGTGTGTTTATTTGGAGAAATGTATTCGCATGACTACTTCCCCAATGTCGGTCTGGTACATGCTGAAAAAATACCTCTTAAGAATCTTCTCCGCTTCGTCCTTGCCGACGTCCAGCCCGATATCTGCGAGGGCCTGCTTGATCTCCATGCAGTCAATTTGACCTGTCGAGACAAAACGTCAACCCTGCAGCCAAATGACGCCGCTTTTACCGTGACGGCCCGAAACCTTCACTTTACCATCATTGTTTTTGTCTAAGCTCTTGAAGGTCAGTTGTAACTTCTTCTCGTGTTCCTTCAGGTACTTGGAGAATTCGTTGAAGTCGAGTCCTTCGTCTTGGTCTTGGTCTCCAGAGGAAATGATTTTCTTAAAGGAACAGAAGATATTATTGGTCCAAAGTAGTACTTCGAACAAATCTGAAACTTCAAAAGTATAAAGACATAGTCGCAACATGAAGACGTCTGTATATAGGTCATATAGCCCCACCTAGTGGTGACAATAAATCTCAGCTTGTAACTGCGGTACCCCGTCCGGGGGTCACTTGGTACCGGGCTGCCCAGAAAATACATCAATAAATTTGATCAATTAATTCAGGTCAAGACGCTCGTCCCGGTCACGTGACAGGTTTCCCCAGTTGAGCCCGCAAAAATGAGCAAGAATTTATTCTGAAAAATGTGGCGATTCTCTCCCAATTACATCCGTCGGTCCAGCTGACACAAGTTAATTCGGGTCAAGAAGCTCGTCCCCCCCAGTCGAGCCCGCGAAGCTAGCAAAAATGAGCAAGAAACAGAGATGTTTGGAAAGGGAAACAAAGCCAATGGGAAGAAGACGAAGAAGAAGAGGCTACGACTTGGAAGAAAAGGAAAGCCGTATTTTAAAGAAAGTCCTACTTCAAATATGGCTTTATCGCCGCCACAGGTGACTGACGCGGCAAGCAAGCAAGCCCACGCTGCATAATGTGTGGCGGGCGGCGACAGAGGCAAGAAAGCCTTCCCATGTGCTTGGGCACATGGAGAGCAATTAAGCATCCTGTATCCAAAGACAAAGCTTAACCACTCGGGCTGTCATTGTCTCCGATTGTGAGAAACAAGCTCAGTGCTCCCACTAATTCAACGGAATGGTGAGTTTTATTTGCATGTCGTTTATACTTGTCTTTATCCCCGTCGTATCATTCGTTTTATTTCATATGTATTATAAATGTATGATTGATTTATTCATCTAAATGTATGATTGATTTATTCATCTAAAGGCCGGTCCGCAAAATATTTGACACGTAACCGGTCCGTGGCGCAATAAAGGTTGGGGACCACTGCACGACGGCATCAAGCCCATTGCACGACTCCAAGTGAAACATGGTCAGACAGAAGAGCCGCCGGCCGGCCTCAAGACGTTGATCATGCATATTTTGTGACCGCTCTGCAAAGCGTGTGGCAAGATCTGACGATGCCCCATGACACCATTTCTGACTTGACCACAGGTCATGACTACCAAGCGGAAAGTTACTTTATGTGGACTTTTACAACCCGCTTCAGGAAATTGGGGGCTATGAAATTCCTCTCTGAGAGATAATTTGAGTTACCGTCAAAGTTACAAGCAGTATGTCAATACAATACTCCTTCCTTCCTTCCCTTAGCGTCTGCAGTCAGTCAGTCAGTCAGTCAACGAGGACTGTGTTGTGCATTTCTGACATGTTATCAATCCAATTACCTGAGCCGCTCCTTTCCTGGTACGGATGCCCATTGCAGCCAGGCCTGCCTTCAGTTCCGACACATCCACTTTCCCATCCTTGTTTGCGTCGAGTTTGGCAAAGAGCTCCTCGTATATTTTGGGGCTCTCCGCCGCGCACTGGCACTCCGTTAAAAACATTTTTGCAACTATTTGATACATCGTTTGCTTGACAAACGGAAACAATCTTCAGCTCTGTCAGCTATGGTATAGCGAATCCACTCCTGTGGTCGCCGCTGCTTCTGGTTTCGGTTCCGTGTCAGTTCGGATGGATCGGATTTCCGCAATGTCGCGCGCCGAACCGACACAACACACGTCGACTTGGAGATGCTTGCATGAAGTAGATGATCAAATTGTTGTTGTTTTTAGGAATGAGCGAGAGGTGGTTAGGAGACTTTAGACAGACGCGCCCGACTTTTCCTCGGAGACCTCCTCTTTTTACGGACTCACGGGAGGCAGAGACACACCCTTCCTTCAGCATTATCTGCGCCCTCACATACTGCACAGTGCTGGGGGCGAGCTCTGAGAGTCCTGTTTCTGTTGCTATTTGAATACATTGATTGTGTGAAATCTAAAGGCGCATTTACATCACTCCAAAATATTCCCGTCAAGTTCAAGAAACGACAAATGTCAACTTTTTCAACATTCAACTAAAAATCCCACGAAATACTCCTCATCCATTCGACATTCAACCTAAGAGATTCACATTGTTGGAACGATTTTTAACATATCAGAAATCTCATTAACTCCCCAAAAATGTCAACATTTTTATCGTAAACTAACAAATCGCACAATGTCCATCCCATCCGTTCCCAATGATAGATTGTTGCCATTTGAAAATGTCAACATTCACCGAATTCATGATGTGAACTGAGCAAACCGTTTTGGTGCGGTCTCTTTAAATGCAAATAGAGGTACTTTACATCCCGCCCCCTCCAAGCTGCAAGATGTGCACCTCCCTTTCCGGTCGGACATATTTGTAGTTTTTTTTTCTGGGGTTTTTTCTTTTTCTCGTAAACGTGTCAAAATGACCCGAACTATCCAGAGGGGGTCTTTTCCCTTTGGTTTGTCCTATGAGATGTCTCAACAGCAAGTCACTTATTGATTAGACAGCAAAGAAAATGTAGATTTAAATAATGTGACCAATCTTGGCAATGGTGACGGCAATGATGCAATTAGACTTCTTTTGTGCGTGCATGTAAATTGACAATCATATCTCGCCTCGTCCATTGGCTATAGGGCCAGCCCTGAGTATGCTGTAATTTGAGAAATCCTGACTTGATAACTCCACTGTTTTCAAGCTTTTTTAAAAAAAATATTATCTCTGGCGTACATCTGGAAACTTTAATAAGCCCTTGCTATTTGTGCAGTATTTCCATAACGTGTTTGCCCTTTCAATGTAGTGCTATGTACTGTGTTTTGTGGAATACATTGTACTAAATTTGACATCATCTGGAAGGCTAAATGATTCACAGAATTAGCTGGAAAATAAATCAAGTCTCAATAATATGTATATCCGTTTTATTTGTGTTACAATTATTTTGTCTTTCCAATTTCGCGGACCACCTGCAATACTGCCACGGACCACTGGAGGGCTTGGAGCGCCTGATCTAAATGTATGTTATAGTAGTACTTCTAACCGCCAAGTGTCGACATTTTGGATTAGAGTAACTCTATTTTATTTTGAAAGGTAAACTAGGAAGCGCTCGCTCGGTGTGCCGTGCCTTGGCGTCTGTCGTGAGCGCTGGGAGAGCAGCAGTAGCAGGCCAGGCAGCAGCTTCCCCATCTTCCCTCCCATCGTCCCTCCCGCAACACATCAATGTGGTGATTACCTGTGTGCCCAATGGACGTCGGACGACATTAAACATCCATCTCAAGACTGTCGAGCCCGTGCATGGATTTAATGATGACGAAAAAGAAGAAATTCAAATTTAAGGTGGATTTTGAGCTGGACGAGCTTTCGTCGGTTCCATTTGTCAATGGAGTCCTTTTCTGTAAAGTCAGACTCCTGGACGGCGGATTTTCCGAGGAGTCTTCGAGGTGAGCGTCATTCTTGCTGCCGCTGCTGCTGCTTGCTGAGCGCGGCATTGGAGTGGACTTGTTTGGATTGATACCAACGAGACGAGACGTTGCCCAGTTCAATCAAATGTTCCCGATAGCAACTCGTTCGATGGAAACGGCTTCCTCGCCAAAGACACCTTATGTCACGAGGCTTAAATGTAAATAAGCAAGATGTAGGTAGGCGTTATGTAAGTGCTACTTAAGATGACAGCTTAACCCTCTGCTGGCAGAAGCAAAACTAACCATAGCAAAATTCATCATCGAAAAAGAGTTCTCAACAAGAACCCATCCCTACATCTGATGTAGTTCACGCACGCGCGCACACAAACGCTTCTTTTGTAGCATCGAATTAGCACAATTGACAGTACAGTGACTTGTCATTTTTCATTTATTGCACACTGCTAATATTGATTCTAATTTTTAAAAAAAAGAAGAAAAAACTCTTTCCACACATTATTGGATTGTTTTTTTTTCTTCAAAAAAGATGCGTTTTCACTAAGAGTCAAATGGTTATGTCATTATCAGAATATCTGGGAAAATTTTTGAGCGATGAAATTCACACAGCCCTAGCGCTGGCCTTCTTGTTCATACATATATATGAAGAGCTAAGAATAGCAGGTTTGAATAGTTGATGGGGGGGGTATTCATACGTATAATGTGCACAGGCTCCAAATCTGACTTAACGCTGATATGTTTGATTTCGTCACACAGGGAAGCGGTCCAAGCCAATAGTGTACGGTGGAGGAAGAGGTTCTCTTTTCCCTGTAAAATGAATGCCAGTGCTGGGACCGGTGTACTGGACCCCTGCGTGTGCCGCGTATCAGTCAGAAAGGTACTTGATTTATATGGCGGTAGCGCTGTGTCTTTTTGGAGAACATTGGAGTGCACAAATAGAGACCGACCGGTACATATCTGTCGTACTGAATACGTGTTTCTGTTTGTATAGGAGCTGAAGGGGGGGAAAGCGTATGCAAAGGTAAACTAATAGTGTCAATTAAAGCATATGGTTATTTAGCCCGCTAAATGACTTTGGTCCACCTACAGCTGGGTTTTGCAGATCTGAATTTATCCGAGTTTGCCGGCTCGGGAAGCACGACCCGCAGATGTCTGCTGGAGGGTTACGATACGAGAAATACTCGGCAAGATAACTCCATTCTTAAGGTAAGGTCGATGGTCTCCGGCTGGCTTGTTGGACTGGCACGGACGCACGCACGGACGGACGCACGCACGGACGGACGGGACAAAGCATCATTTCTTTTCCAAATGTCAACAACTTTTCCTGTTTGTCATCTCGCGCCCGCCGCTGCCGTTCGATATCCCAGGCAGGCCTGACGCCTGTAACATTTTTGGGGCTTGCAGGTTATCATCAGTACCCAGCTTATGTCAGGAGATCCCTGTTTCAAAACGTAAGTATCCCCAACTTTTTTCCCCCGGTGCTTGCGTCTGAGCCAAGCGCACAACCATTGACTGCGGTCAATATTCAACTCACTAACTGTAGGACCAGGTCCATTTAGCCCCCCCCCCCAGCATTCTGAATGTCTTTGTCACCATGCGTTAGCTGACAAGTTAAAAGCTCTTTCGTCGTCGTCATCATCAGCCCACCTTCCACAGCCACCGTATTTGGCATCCAAGGTGACGGAGACAGCCTGCTGGAGGAGAGAAGGGGAGGCGACTCGCAAAAGAACTCTTGCGGTGGGTGAGCCAAATGGCGCCCGCAATCGCAATATTGCCATCCTTCCGAAAAGGTCCGTCACGGGCCAATTAGCTAATAGAGGGTTGACATTTTTGAATTTTTGCAGCATATACAGAGAGTCGAGACGTCAAGTGTTCTGTCGACGATCTCGGCGCCTCTGGCCACTCGCGAACTTCCAGCTACGCCAGCCAACAGTCCAAACTCTCAGGTGAAAAAACATCCGCATTTCAATTCTCCTTGACATCTTTTCAGTGTGATGGGTCATCTCAATATTGTCAAGCAAGCTAGCTAGCATGCACGCCGCATGTCCAAGCAGAGGAGATTGCAACGTTTCCTCTCCGTTTCAGGCTACAGTACAGGCCATTCCCGCTCATCCAGCATGTCCGACTACGGTCACCGTCGGAACCATTCGGTGGGAAGCGCCTCGACGGGCATCGGCAGCATCCCGGAACCAAGTGAGGACAGAGAGTCCAGAACGTGTCCCGCTCTGCCTGAACATCCGCCGTCCGCCACCGACTCCAGCGTGACTTCTCCGGTCCGAAGCGCCTCGTCCTGCGAGCGGCTGAACAGGTTACCTTTGACCTTTTCATTGACTGCGAGCAACTGCTAACCCCCTATAACCAGATAGATAGCTAGATAGATAGATCTATATTTATATACACAAGAAACGGAAGATAGTGGGACGTGATGTGCTTTCATTAAAAGATGACATGCTGTCTCAGCAACACTATTTCATGCTAAAAATACCTTTGACTCCTGAACAAACCAAGTCCCGACAGCCTAGTGAAATGTTTTACTGGAAGAATAAAAATAGCCATTTATGTGAAAGCGAGCGAGCGTCCGATGCAATTTGTGCATCGAAGCGGGAAATGACTTCCGCCTATTCCGTCGGCAGGCATCCGGTCAAGCAAGACTCCATGGAGTCTCAGCTAAAGAGAATGGACGATACTCGAGTGGATGCTGACGACGTGGTGGAAAAAATCCTCCAAAGCCAAGACTTCACACCTGACCATCTCGACTCTAGTACGGAAGGTAACGAACGTGCAACAACACGATTGCCTTTTTTTCCTCTGGCTCAATTTGCATCCATAGCAACCACAAAGTCACCTGACTTACTTACTAGCTTGCGTATAAAGAAAGCCGCCTTTCTCCCTCCCTCCTTCGCCTTGTTTCCTTTCAGAGGAGGGCTTACGGCTCTTTGTTGGGCCTGGAGGAAGTACAGCTCTCGGAAGCCATCACCTTCCTACCAGGTTAGCCATTTTTGCTCATTCGAGAATCATCTCCGCCTTCTTACACCTTCTTAAACAATTCCAAAATGTGTTCTGCGTTGTCAAGCCATGATGTTTACAAAAGGGATTTAACAGAAGCTAAGCATGGAAGAATTGTGACAAGTTGGATTGCTTGGCCTGAGGTGTGGTAACGTTCTCCCAAATGAACAAGATTTGTCTTATTGTGTCTCATCCCACTGCAGGGTTGGTGCAGGCGCATACGAGCAAGTGGTGATAAAGCGTTAAACTGGATTAGCTCCCCCCAAAACACACACACACAGGCAGGCAGGGTTGTGACCATATCAGTCTTCTTTCTGCCATATATTGCTGATGTTGTGTTTGGTGCACAGCGAGTGGCAGACGTCACATGAGCGCCTCCTTGTGTTCTCATTCTGACCAACCACACTTTATATGTAGTACAAATGGCAATTGAACGAGTGAGAAAAAAGACGTAGTCCACTTCCCATGGAGGTCATATCCGAGTGTAGTGTTTACAGTATTGAGCGTGATGATTTGCACCGTTCTATTTCTTTCCAGATTCGATTTGGTGTACTTTCTTCTCATGAGCCCGCTGAAGAAGCAGTACACAACCCGAATGGCTGTTTTTTATTTCAGTGTCGGGCATCGTTTTAATGTCGTGTTAAAAATGCCAAGAGAACATTGTGTTTGATGTACGTAGTTTCCAAAACATGTGGTCAACTCCCTCATTTGACGTAGTTAGTATCTGTCGATGGTGTGCCTGGCAAAGGTGCAAGGGTGGCTAATTAACATGTTGTTGCAAACATGGTTGGTTGCTTGCTTCCTCTCTTCTGTGAAGTTGTCGTCTCTATTCAAATGTGACTTGGATGTTTATGTGGTGATGTAGTGCGCTGTTAAAACTCCAGTGGTTACGCTTTCCTTTCAGAGATGTGTTGTTTCCTTCGAGCGACACTCTGTTCCAACATCGCATCCCATTCAAGAAAGAAGGTGCAAATGTCAACGTCATCTCGTTCTAGCGAGGACAAAATAGGAATGACATGGCTTTCACTTTTTTCAGGGAACGGGATGCCATTGCTAGTTGTTTTTAATGTTCATACATACTGCCGAAGAGAATGAAGTTCTTTTCAAATGACGCGTACCTTACACTGTTGAATAAAAGCTCCAAAAAAAAAAAAAAAAACCCCTTTGCGGTGTACAGCTTTATTTATTCTTCTTACGTCCTTGGCATCCTCTCATCAGAAACCATATGCGTAGCTGATCCCACTCGCCAACTGAGTGGCCGCTAACTACTAACCCTAACCCACCACCCAGTGTTCCTCTCGCACGTAGCTGCTCTCTGCATAGCCGCTGTCGAGCAGGTCATTAGGGCCTTCATCTCCGAGGTCTACAAAGACAGCGGGACCAGCCACCACAGGGTGTGAAAACAACGTCAATGCGCTCAGAGAGAGAGAGAGAGAGAGAGAGAGGGCAACGGTCGCTACCTCGTTCCTGACTGCAGATAATGACGGCAGAGCGCAGGCCATTCATCTTGATTTGGGGATCATCTGTGACCAGTTGACTGAGATTTGCCACACTTGCACTCATTTCACGTAATTTGGGGCAGCGATTCCACAGTAAAAGTAGGGGAACAGCCACGTGCCTGAGGAAGAGGGAACAAACTGCCGTCTGTTTGCTTGACCTACAATGGAGGCAGCCCGATCCAAGGTCGCGGCCAGCAGGATGACCTTCCTGGAATACGTCACACACACACCTGTGTAATGTGAGACACTGCGGTTCTTGATCATTTGTCCAGAAGATCTCTTCAAAGGCTCCTCCTCCTCCTCCTCCTTCTTGCTTCCCTTTCTCCTCCACTGGATTTGCCTCCTCCTGATCCCCTTGGGCTGAATCAGTTTTAACATGAGAGATACTGACAAACCTGCTTTTGGCCATCATAAAACAACAAAGCTGAGTTACTGAAATAACTGAAGTTCATATTGGAAAGGAAAGGATTGTTAGGAGTCCAAGGTGTGTGTGCGTGTGTGTGTCAGTGACTCTTACCCGTCGTCATCTTTTCCAGCCATTCATTTTTCATCTTTTCCGCCCAGTACAGCAATTCACTAACCAGGGTCTTGCGCAGAATGTTGTGATCGCGCAGACTGGGATAAGTTACATTGTAAACCTAATCAAGAAACACATTGACATCGGCGCCATGTTGCTCGAGCAAATTGGAGCATGAAACCTTCTCGTCTACTCGCCTGCAAATACGGGAATGCGTCTTCTGCACTGTCACTTAACGCGTCCGCCGTGGCGGCGAGCCTGTCAAAGACAGCAATCTGGGTGCAGAAGCCAATGGTCTGCTCTTGGCCCGGGGGAGCTTGTCCTACACCGCTGAACTTGGCTTTGTAGCCAAACTTTGAGCATACATTCTGGGACCTGGAAACAAACCCCTATTTCAGCTCTTCTTGCCCACTCATTGAAAATAGCACAATCATCCATCCCATCCATCACTTCAGCAATGGAGTGCTATGCGAGAGAACTCGTCTTCAAGTAGTGGCCTCAGACATCTCAAATACTAGCAGGGCAGGGCAGGGCAGGGCATGTCACTGTTCACCGGTGGCTGGGAGAAACCACGGACTAGGCACCGACGGGACTGGGTTTTCATCTGTCGGCATGATGGTCATTATGGTCGGATGGACACGAAATGAAAGAAAGAACTTACCAGGATTGGAACTCCTCTCTGCTCCACTCAAACTTGTGGTCACTGTGCCTGAAAGGTGACGTTAAAGGAAAAAGCTGGTTGAAGTCCAAATTTGGTGTGCTGATGATCACTGTTTGCGGAGCCATGTAGCCAAAGAGCACCTCACAGAAACGATTCAAATCATCAAGTGGGAGGTGCTCAATACTGTACACATCCAAGGAGGGAGGGAAGGAAGGAAGGAAGGAAGAAAGAAAATGAGCACAGTTACGCATCTATCTGCATTGTGTCCAAAACGCCTTACAGCTCAATGGCGGTGGCTAAATCATATCCTTTGAAGCGAGCATCTTTTTGTGTGACACAGCCCTGGTACAGCTGCACGCACAGTTGATTCCAAGTTGGCTGCAGATAGTCACTTGCTAGAGGAGCCAGTCCATGCCTGCACAAGGTCATCATTGACGTCACCAAACGGATATGCAAGTGTTGAGTGAGTGAGTGAGTGAGCCTTCTTTTGTCACTTGTCAAATGCCGGTCCGGCCTGTTTTAAGCGCACACTTACATCTTTCTTCTCAGCTTGTGCCCATTGAGGTCCACTCCGACCAACAATTCAAGATGACGATGAAAGCGGAGCTTTTGAAGAAGGCTGCACTCAGCGCAACCCAAGTCCACCACCTACACGAAATACGGAAAGGCAGAAAAGATGCGCTCATGTAGACGGACGGACTCGATCTTGTTGTCGTGGAAATTCAATTCTAGAACAATCGCTCTTAGGCCACAAGTTCAACTCTGAGTTCATTACTAGCAGCAGGTGCTGCCCAAAATCGGACCTTTTGGGGCTTATTCTTCCTGACAAAGTCAACGACAAATTCATGTCTCTGCCTGTGAAGCGACGGTTTGAACCACGGATTCATTTCCCCTCGCTGTTTTGGGAGATCGATTGATTACTCCCTCCCGGCTGCAACTGCCGGACGGATTAGAAAATGTTATTGCTCTCCTAACGCGAGGTGGCGATGTTGGCTGTGAATGATCTGGTTTATGTTTTGGTTTTCAAAGAGGAAAACGGATCAAATCAAATGACATTGACGCCGTAGGCGGAAGGAATAAACATTGATTTGAGCCAACTACGTAAAACCGGACGGACGTCAGAAAAAGAAAAAGAAAAAAAAAAGTCCAGCCAACCATCCGATTTCGGAGTGACGGCGTCGCCGGGCGGCCATATTGGGACAGAACGTTGACGGTTTGTCTGGTAAACGTCAGCGATGTCGTCACTTTACTGCGAACTTGAAAAGGATGAAAACCATTGAATTAAAAAATAAATACATAAATAAAGTAGATCTTTGTGAGACCTGAGCTTGTGGCAAAAATATTACAAATACTGGGGAATTCATTTATTCTCAGAAATACGCACTGGGTGTGGAAAACCCAAGTGACATTTCAAAGCGTTTAAATCATCCTGAGAAAGACAGTATACAATTTGACAGTAACAAAGGCACTCATTATTCTTCATGTTCAGACTCAGGAGGCTTCCTACTTGGTACAATGACTATAAATTTACTTTGTATGGATGGGTTGCCGAAGGAAGGAAGGAGGGAGGGAGGGAGGGAAGGAAGGAAGGACAGTCGTTAAGCGCACATCACTGACCAAATCAGAAACGTAGCCAAACACACGTGACATGTTTCCTTTTTACACTTCTAATAACCTAAGCCTTGGCAAAGAAGAAGCCTTACAGGAAGGAGCCTCTCAATCACCTCAGGAAGGTACTAACAAATGAAAGCAACGATAAGGTGCCTTCCCAACTGGCTGAGAAGATGGACCCAAACATGGAGGGGATGATGCAGATGGACGATGAGTTTACAGCAGGACAGTTGCATCGTATGACAGCAGGCTGCGGATATAAAATGGATACACTCACACGACAGCGTTTTCAATGTCAAGCTTTTGTGAGTTGCTTCTGTTTTGATAGCATGCAAACTTGTGTCGCATATATATTTACTACACCACTTACGTTACTGATCCAGACTTCTCTTGCCTCTGTAAATCACTGCAAGAACATGGATTTGATTGAGAACTTTTCTTAAAATAGCAAAACCGTGATGAGTGGATTTGACAGTATGACGTCATGATTTCCAATTTGACAAAAAAAAGACACTAACCTGTGCCAATATCACTTTCGGTGCAAGTGACTGAAAGACAAGAAATAATAGACAATCAGCCCAAACGTTTGCTCTTTCTCCATTGAATTTCAGGAGAGTGTGCCTCCTGAATACCTGAATAAAGCCTCTGAGTGCAAAATGAGACTTGGCTTCCTTCTGGCGTCAATGGGGCAACCACGACGTGATAAGCGTCTCCACATTGGACGTCTGCAATATCGCAGCTGCTCTCTCCCGCAGAGGTGGTGCAGTTGTAGGAGTTGTTGCTACCCGTGAGTTGGGCTACGTAACGGTGCTCGCTGCCAGTGGTGCGCCAGTGCAGCCGCAAACTGTTGCCAGACATCTTGTACACCCGTACGCCTGATGGACAGCATGCACCTGACAGGCAGACAGACAGACAGACAGACAGACCGGACAGACAGACAGACCGGACAGACAGACAGACCGGACAGACAGACAGCCAAAGAGGGCCGTGAGCAGCAATGGTACGTATCCGAACCTAGCTGCGTTCAGAAAGTGGCTGGTGACTGACTGGAGGAGAAGCCCTGATAGGTGCAGTTGACACTGCGTCCGCTGTGGCTGAAAGCCTCCATGGTGACTGTGTAGTTTGTGCCACAAGTGATGCAGCCCATGAGACAGTGGTAGTCTCGGGTGTGGCAGCTTGCGTGACCGCGCGGCGATGTCAACGTCGTCACAAACGTGGAAGCGCCTTTAGCGTCAGACCACGACACATTGGTCATGGCCTGAGTCACCTGGTGCACAGTGGGACTGGCCGGACAACAGGGTTCTGTGCAATGGAGTACGGTCCCGTTAAATCAGCCCAACGAGCGGCAGCCCTTTTTCTTTTTCATCCTTCACCTGTTTCCAGCCTTTCCCAGTAGCTGGGTAAACTCTGTCCGACGGCGCCGGTGGCTGTGGCGCTGACCTGGTAGACGGATCCGCAGGGCAGACCTGCGATGTCACAGCTGTTTCCACTAGCCGTGCAGGTGTGCACGCCATCTTCTCCCACAGCGCTCACACTGTAATTGGCAGCACGATTGGTTGCGGTCCAGCTGACGCTGACGCAGGACGAGTTCTTCGGAACCAGACGGATATCGGTGGGCGCGCAGGGGGCTGGCCGAGAGAACGAGAAAGGCAGGATACCCAGGAGTGATTGTCTTCAAACATTGACTCTGACAGTAGGTCCAATCATATATACATCCATTTTTAGGAGATACACTTTACGGGAGGGCTTCCTGAAACTACAAGCCATTCCAAATATGCGGAACCAGTAGAAGTCATGGGTGCATTCACACATGATTGGATCTTCATTCTCGGATGGCGCTTATGCTCTTGCCTGTCTGCGTCTGTGGTGTGAGTATGTCATTTGGCATTTGGCATGACAGCCGCTCATGTGCTCTTCTTACCTGTGTCTTTGGTGTGACTTTTGCATTTGGGATTACAGCCGCTCAAGTCATTGCAGGGTGTCACCAGCACACTGTAGGTACTGTCACAGCTCAGGTCAGAGAGGGCGCACACCGGCGCCGTGTCGTTGCACAGGACGACTCGCCAAAGATCCGCCGCCCGGGTCTCGTACAGATCTGCTCCCCGAGACGCCGTCCACGTGATCTCCAGAGTGTCCGTACTCACCGGGGAGACGGACACGTCCTCTGGACAACAGGGCACTGAAAAGGCCAAAGGGCTTGAGCCAAAGCGCCAGAGACCGACCGAGCGAGCGGGCGAGCTTCCGCTTACGGGTGGTGTGGTTGACGCTAGGGCCCGGAGGACTGGAGCCGGCGTGGTTGTAGGCAAACACGTACATGTGGAACATGTAGCCACATTGGCAGCGGTAGGTGCAGTTGTGGCTGGTAGTGTTGCAAGTCTCCTCGCCGCCGTCGCCCGTCTTCACGTAGGCCGTGTAGTTCTCCGCGTACGGCTCCGGAGCCCAGGACAGCGTGCAGTTTCCTTCCACGGACTCCACCAAAGATAAAGATTTGGGTGGGCAGGGGACTGGCAAGTAAGAAGGTTCAAAAGGTTTTCAAGAGTTGGTGACAAAGGGAGAATGTGGCGACTCACAGGTAATGAACTCCACGTGACTCGAAGGGTAGCCGGGTCCTGCGTCGTTGGATGCCGTCACCTGGATAACGTGCACCTCTCCGCACGTGACCGGCGAGAGGACGCAAGGGCTGGATGAGGCGCTACAAGTGAGGTTCTGGCTGCTCATCACACGGTACTCAACGCTGCCATGAAGCTCCCGCTTGATTTCCCAGGACACGGACAGCGCGGCTTGCTCGCCGATGGTCGCCACGGCGACTTGGACGGAATCCGGCGTCGGAGGTCCTGCGAACCAAAGGCGATCAGACTGTCGATGACGTACAGGAGCAAACGTGACAGACCAAAGTGCTTCCTTACGTGTCGTCTGGTTGACGTACAAACTGGCCTCTCCCTTTCGTTGTTGCGCATCCCAGCCGTAGCCCATGACGGTGAAGAGGGCGCCGGCGTCAAGTCCGGACACTGTCAGATTGGTGCCGCTCGTGTTCTGCTTGACGGTGGTGTTGGAGAAATCCTCGTACAGGATGACGGTGTACTGGACGGCACCGCCCATCGGGTTCCAGGATATCAAAATGCTGTCGTTGCTGGGAGAAGAAGTGATGGGCTGAAGAGGGGGCAAAACTGTGAAGGAGAGAGGAGAAAACCTGGCTCAAATGTTTCCGCAGCATTTGCTACAGCAGTGCTTGCCTTGAGTCATTGTGCACGGCTTTGGAAAAGTACAGCCAATGGGTCGGCCCAAGATAGGTTTCCAAGGCACATGTTATGATTCCGATCAGCCTTTGGCTTTTGGGCCTCGGGCAACTCACGCAGCCTAGAACTGAAGTCGGTGATAACGCTGCTGCTCGTGGATGAGGTGTGCTCCCTTGAGACTGCAGATGTGTGCTCCGTGCTGAATACAAGGCTTTGTGTTTTTGAGAGAGAGCTCAGCTAAAGTTACCAGGTCCCTGCTCGTCATATTTCTCGTACGATGTATCGAGTGAGCGCGATGGTGCTATCAGACAATAGAGATGAGAACGGGGTGTGACGTGACCCTTTTTGTTTGACGCGGAATACCAGCCGCCGCTTTCTGGCGAGAAGGCTTCCCACCCACACGCTGGGAAAAGTGTACCTGTCATTCCGGTCACAGAGGGAGACGGCTGGCTGCGACCTCCGTCGTTCCCCGCCATGATGCTCAACGTATACTCGGTGTAGGGCGTGAGGGAAATGATCTCAGCTGGGGAGGACGAAATTGTGTCCTCCCTAAAAAACCCCGCTGAGTTCTGGACACGTACAATGTAATGAGTGGCTCCTGTAACCGAGTTGAATTCAACCATTAACGTTTGGCTATCCTTTGGCTTGACTGTCTGGATGGGATCCATCACCTCGGGAGCTGAAATATGACAAACACTTTCATTAGGTTGGGACATTTTCTTTCATTGGTAGCATTTTAGGAAGCACATCCCTTTTGCTTCTAATGATCACGATTATAGAGTCAAGCAAAAAAAAAAAAATACCAACCCATGTGCTCATCTGACCTGTTAATGACCAAACAGTTGTAATGTTCAGCGGGTCTTGGTTAACATCCAAAGGTTGAAGAGTGAAGACATAGATGTTGTTGGGGGACAGAGAGTTGACGGTGCCCATCACCGTGTTTCCACCAAATTGGACAAAAGCAATGACATCTTGCGAGCCATCTAGGGACACGCTGATCAGGTAGGAGCTGGCTCCGGGATAGCTGTCCCATCGGAGAGTTACGCTCCTGGATGTCTCTGCGAACGCTGATGCTGTGAACGCTGAGAGAGAGCGAGAGAGAGAGAGAGCGAGAGCGAGAAGGACAAACACATTTGCCAAAATGCCACACAGCAGTATTGTATTGTAAGACGCACTTTATGTTGTTACATATCATTGGTGCTACGTACACCAATGCCAAAAGAAAGAATTACGTTCAAAAAAGAATCAAATCCCATACCCGTTTCAGCTGAAACCTGTAAATTCCAATGAGAAAAATGAATACGCTTTCTTTCAACCAATTTATGTGAACATCTGTAAGTACATAACTCTCATTTTTGTTTTTTGACCTTTTATCAACATTTTTAGGGAATAAAAAGACATTTTCTTACCTGTGTGTATATACACACCAAGATGAAAGCAACCAAACCTTTCAGTGCACCCATTCTTCAAAATGACTTTTTTTTTTTCTGTTACCACTCTCTCCCCTATGATTCGATTAAAAACTCAGTCGGAACGGTTTCACCCTTTTTTAAGACGAATCTGGTATCTGTCTGGGTTGTAATACATACACCAAGACACGCCTTTTTAGCATGCGGTCCAATCAAAGCAAAGCAGAAACATGACAAAGAAACAGACTGTACCTGCTATAATAATAATAATATTAATATTAATAATATGATTACTGCTAATACTACTACTACTATTACTACTAGTACTACTACTACTATTACTACTAGTACTACTACTACTACTATTATTATTATTATTTTATTATTATTATTATTACAGCAGGTACAGTTGGTTTGATGAAAAAGAATGACAGGCTCTGGCGACCCCTAACGGGACAAGCCGAAAGGAAGTGGAGGAAGAATCTATAATAAAAATTGATCAGAATGCTATTCATAATGAAATATTAATATGGACATCAATAGAACAAAGCAAAATACTATATACACGTCAAACGCAATTTTCTCTCTGTGAGGGGCCGCAAGCCTGAGACCGGAAGTTTAACCGGAAATCGTAATGTTTAGCCTCATGCGCCACTCGCATCAGACCAGACAGGGAAAAAAATCTGAAAGAATTTTTCAAGACGAAACGAAACCCATTATCTGTATGTTGCTCAACAAGTTTGCCATGTATTTCTATTCTTTATCTAGTTGAAAAAACAAGAGCGCTATTAAAACTTTGAAAATATTTTCCCATTTCAATGTTTTCAATATTTCTTCATTTTTATTTACAACGGCGGCATGTTTTGATTATTATTATTACTTATTCGTTCATGTTTCTATCTGTAATTACATTGTAAATTGCATTTGGTAAATAAAGTTATTATTTGAAAAAATACCGGCGCAGACAGGAAAGGGCGCAGAAGAGGAGGGAAGTCAAGATGGCAACTGGTCCAGAGAACGGACTGAAAAGAATAGTTTGGAAAAGTAAGTTCGCTATCATAGTCAGTCGTTTGTGGTTCAATGAACAGGACTGAAAGTCAGTGACTTTGTGCCGTAGCAGCACTTGCGGCCAAGCAGCACTTGCTTCCGTTGTGACTGAATGACGGTTCTCGTCAACTTTCACGGCGATGTGAAAAGGCGAAAGAACGAGACGCAATTTCGACTCCTGGCCCATTTACGTGCGCACTTGAATTGGCTTAATGGTTGGTAACAGCAGTCCGATTTTGCAATCTGATTTGGACACAGTCCGAAAGTGGGTCAACGCTCTGGAGTTTGAAGCCAGCCACACCTCGTCTTCTCGCTTTCCTCTGTCTCTCTCTCTCTCGGTTAAAAGGGCAGAATAACAATGTCAGTGTCCGGCCGGTGACCTTTGAAATGTTCTACCCTAACAAGAGAAAAGAATGGCATGTAAGATCTCTTGCAACTTTAAAACCAAACGAAACTTGCTCACGAGACGCAACTTTCGGTACTACGCTCTGTCTGATGAAGCATCTCATCATATTTTGAAATAACGAGGAAATGAAACGATGAAGCATATCCTAATATTTTGAAATAACAAAGGAATGAAACGATGCATTGTTTTCTTGAAAACAGCCTCGATATCTGACTCATTTACTCGTTTATACAGGAATTCAAGAAACGATTATTGAAGATTGCCGAAAATCGGAAGTATGGAAGGTAAGCAATCTTTCACGTTGCCTCGGTTTTGTTTTGCTAAGGCAACACCCAAGTTACTGCTTCGAGTCTATACTCTCACTCAATGATTGAATTTCTCCTTTTTTGTGTGCAGTTTCTGCCAGTGAAAGTATTGTTAATCTTGTTAGAATTTCGTAAACGTGTCCATTTTCTCTGCAGATATTGATTCTGGACCAGTTTACCACCAAGCTCCTGTCATCATGCTGCAAAATGTCGGATCTGATGTCAGAGAAAATAACAAGTAGGTTATCAATCTTGAGTTAGTTGCAGGACTCCTTTTCCTTGAACAGTATGCACTAGCGTTCATTTGAAATGCAGTATTTGCAGATGGATAAATGGATCTCTTTTCTTTAGTTGTGGAGGACCTGCACAAAATGAGAGAACCTGTTTTGGAAATGAAGGCCATCTACTTTATGACACCAACAGCGCAGGTAGACCGTGACTTCTTCTTCATCTCCAACACTGTTTTGTAAGGACATTTTTCCCCTTCTTCTTTTACAGTCTGTGGATGCCTTTATTGCCGACTTCAAGCCTAAACCGAAATACAAATCGGCATATGTTTATTTCACTGACTGTAAGTAACACCGCTCAGGTCAGGTCAGGTCAAGTCAAGTTTATTTGTATAGCCCTAAATCACAAGCCGTCTCAAAGGGCTTCACATAGACAAAAAATTGACAATTATTCTCAAAGCATCCCCTGATCTTCAGCTCCCAATGATGACGGTCAAATCCTGAATGATGGTCAAATCATTAGGCCTCATCACCATACATAACATATGGTTACAGCCCTACTGAAGATGATCCGATTTTGACTGATTTTGACACTATGCAAGCGAATAAGAGCGCTGTGTCCCACAGACTGCCCAGATGACCTTTTCAACAATATGAAGCTGTACTGTGCAAAGTACATTCGGATTTGCAAAGAAATCAATATTTCCTTCATGCCACATGAAGCACAGGTAGGTTATGTCTAAGAGCTTTCATGCCTTTTCTTCTTTTTGCTGTCTAGTTTTAACTCCTCTTTTTTAAAACACGCACTTGAAAAGAGGTTCATGAAGTCAAGTGTGGATTAGTTTGAAGTAAAAATTCCCCAAACTCCACAAACGTGAATTATTTTCAGGTGTTCACTTGCGCTAATTCGGGAGCCTTTCGGAGCATCTACAGTCCCAACAGTCAGGACAAAAAAAAGACACTGGAGACGCTTGCGGACCAGCTGGTCACCCTCTGCGCCACGTTGGACGAATACCCAGGGGTCCGATACAAAAGGTACACCGAGGAGAATGAATGCTTTGACTCAGATGACGCACCTTAGCCTCAAGCCTAAACTCGGTTTCCATGGGAAAAGCAGAATTTGATACCGAAGCTTTAGAAAGAGAAAAATAGGTGATTCCTTTTCATCTCATTTTCCCCACTAGAGACACCAACATGGGGTGCGCTAAGATTCTCGCAGAGTTGGTGGACAACAAACTGTCCAGATACTATCAGATGGATGACAGCAGTAAGAAAAAGGTCAGACATCGGTGGACCGAGAAAACAAAGCTTTACTTTTGGAAATTGTGATCACGGCTGTGTCACCATGGCATCACCGCCTCATTTCAATCTCCATCAAGTCAAGTCAAGTTTATTTGTATAGCCCGAAATCACAAGCAGTCTCAAAGGGCATCAGAAGGTCAAACTTGACCCAATTTGACCTTCCCACCAGGACAAGACTCAGGCCCAGCTGCTGATAGTGGAAAGAGGCTTTGACCCCGTCAGCCCTATCCTCCATGAGCTTACCTACCAGGCCATGGCCTACGACCTCATTGATATCCACAATGACACGTACAAGTAATGTACCCTTGCAGTTTTGCTGACACTATTTTCAAAATGTGATGCACGAAATATGTCTTGTGATTTTGATGACGTGTCAGGTACAAGTCTAAAGATGGCTCCGAGAAGCAGGCTGCGCTGAATGAGGATGACGCGCTTTGGGTTAAGCTGAGGCACAAGCACATTGCTGAGGTGTCCGAGTAAGTCTGACAAATAAGCGGGCTAGGGAGGGAGGGAGGGATTGGGAATGAGGCCCATGCCATGTACACATCTATTATTGTACCATTCATTGTTTCTAAACCAGACTCATCCCCAAGATGTTAAAGGAAATATCTGCTAGCAAGAAACAACCCGATGGGAAGGTACTTGTTTTGACTTAGCTAGCACTGAAAAAGCCGAGTCCATCTGAGTGCCAAAGTGAAAACTGTATGCTACTGGACTTCCATTACAGCTTTTGGACTGTCATTTTGTTCATTGAATTTCAGATCACCATCAGCAATTTGGCCCAGATGATGAAAAAGATGCCATCATTCCGTAAACAGCTGACACAGGTACATATGTTGGTTGCGCTGTTGCCGTTACACATCTCAGGGTGACATCATCCACCATCTTTCATTGTATATTGTTTGACGTTGGTTCCACTTAATAAGTGTTCCATTTTTTCATTTGTGTTCCTAGAAAGCTGTTCACCTGCAGTTGGCTGAAGATTGTATGACGCATTTCTCCAACAATGTCGAAAAACTCTGCAAAGCCGAGCAGGTCTGTCTGAGCTTGCCCTGTTGGTGGAATCTCTGGGAAGTTTTCTTTTTTGATCTTATCTTACTCACATCTTTCTTTCTTCCTTTCTTTCCATCTTTCTTTCTTTCTTTCTTTCTTCCTTTCTTGACGATAGGACCTTGCCGTGGGCTCGGACGCGGATGGGGTAAAAGTGAAGGATCCCATGAGGACGCTGTTGCCAGTGCTGCTCCACCCGTACACCACCTATGACAAGATCAGAGCTGTGCTGCTTTACATCTTCAGCGTCAATGGTACACCAAAAGCTGGTGAAATGTTGCCTCGTTTTGTGGCTTCAAAAACAGAGTGACACAAGAATGAATGCGGGAGGCTTTTCGGAGGTAGGTATGGTAGGCGGAATGCTCCCGTCAGGTTAGCCCAACGCTTCATGTAAGATGCTCTGCTTACTCACCAAGTGGATGGAGAAGAAGACCTGCATGATGGACCAGTTCGCCAGATTGAGAACTATCATTTCGACTCTCATCTTTTATCACCTGTTTTTGTGCAATCGATTTCATTTTGCATGAGGGGAAGATGAAGGCCACTCGATGGAATTTGTCATCCGTTTTGTGTTTGTCACCAGGAACGACAGAGGAGAATTTGAACAAACTCATCCAACACGTGAAAATTGAAGAGGAAAAAGAAGTGATCCTAAACTGGAAAGAGCTCGGAGTCCCCGTCATCACATCTGTGCGTGGAGAATCCAAATGGATTGTCGACAACACTCAATTGCTGAACCAAAGGCTTTCTTGAAAAAATGGCCATCAATTGGAATGTTCTACTTGTGATTGCAGCCCAGTTTGTTCTCCCGCAAAGCTACCAGACGGGACCGTTCTCAGCATGAGATTTATAATCTTTCCCGGTGGACTCCTCTCATAAAAGATGTCATGGAGGTGAGGAAGAAATAATTATCATCGTTTGCTATGTCCTAATGAAGAGAAGAATGAAAGCTGGATGTTCCCCTAGCGTATGTGGCTGCTTAGGGTCTTTGCCTCAAGTATGATCCTGTTTGCAATTTGACTTGGATTATCTTTCAAGAACTCCAACGTTATTTTCAGGACGCTGTGGAGAACAAACTGGACACTCGGGAATGGCCGCACCAGTCTGAGTGTCCGACTGCTTGGAATGGTTCGGGTGCTGTGAGGTGGGTTAGGGGTTTGAGCGCTGCGCTTGGTTGCACGGCACCGCACCGCACGGCACTGCACCGCACCGCACCGCACTGCACTTTTCTGTCTGCATTTTGCAGCGCCTCTGATACCTTTTCATTGTCTTTGCAGTGCACGTCAGAAGCACAAATCCAGCTCTCAGGACGAACGTCGGACGGGCTCGCGCCTCATCGTCTTTGTCGTAGGAGGAATCGGCTACTCTGAGATGCGCTGTGCCTATGAGGTGACACAGGCTGTCAAATCCTGTCAGGTCATCGTAGGTGAGTCTTTGATTTTTGTCATGTTGGTCGTTGCGGTATTGACGGCGCTCTTCTGTTTGAACTCTAGGATCGTCCCACATTTTGACCCCGACCAGTCTACTGGATGACATCAAGGTCTTAAGCAAACGTCCTATGCAGACATTCAACATTGAGGAGAGGAGCAATGACTAAAATGTTAGCCAACTAACAAGACTCAATGACTAAAATGTTAGCCAACTAACAGGACTCCCTCCCTCCCTGCCCATCCTTCCCTTATTATTATTATCATGAGTGCACTCAACAAATCCCCTTCATGGGGGGAGACATGAAGGGAATGTTTTGGATGCCTTTTCCATTGGAGAAGATTTGCATCTTTGCTTTGAGAAACGAGATTGTATCGTTGGATGTGAGGATTAGGATCTTTGTTGTGAATTCACATTGCCTGGTCCCGGGAAAAAAAAATATTGCTAACTTAATCTTGTATAAATTGGAATGGTAGAAGACATAGCGCTTAATTCATGTACATCTGGTTTGTAAGCACTGAACTTCACTCTGCTCGTGGAAACTTGGTCATCCTTCTTTGTAAACGTTATTTTTGTCTTTTTAAGTACTCTATTTTTTTTATTGAACAACTGACTAATAAATGAATGAAGTGGTTCAACTTATGCATGTTTTTTGTTTGTATCCAAGTATAATAGTTCTCTGACTGTAACAATGTTAACTTTGTAATGGCATTTTTATACAGCTGTTGGATCTTATTAGATAGTATTCCTAATTATGGGTTGTCAAAAGCAAGTACATTCAAGCAAATTTCCATATATATATATATATATATATATATATAACTAACGCTTGACATGGATATATGTTTTTTATCATTTTTTCAAGCCTTAGACATCTAGGTCAATCAATACATTTTTTATTGTTATTCATTCATTTTAATGTTATAATGTGTTTGTACCACTGGAGGGATTGTAATGACCATTTTGGATTCAATTCTTTTCTAACTAATAAACATTGACTTTCTCTGTCTGCGACGTCATCCAATGCCCTCTTGGGGGTGGGGCTTGGGGAGAGGGGCGCGGCTTGCGCTTTAGGGGTGGGGCTTGGGAGAAGGCGGGGGGTGGTCCTGACTGAGATCTCTTTGCCATGACGCCGGTTGACTTCCACAATAATGCCAAACAAAATGTGTGAAAAGCAGCAGCGCACTTTTAGCAACACATGCACATGAAGGCTAAAGCCTCGTCAAAGCTCCATCCTTATTCTTTGAGTTCCTTTTGGAATGTCGTCAAACCGACAAGATGTTGCCATGGCCTGGGGGGGACGAGCGGCGATGAAGCCGCGGGCTGGGAGTCCGAACAGAGAAGTCGGCGAGGTGCAACGACAAGGTTTTGGTGTCCAGGAGTTTCTCGACGGTTCTAAATATGAGGGAGATTTCGTCGATGGCCTCAAACACGGCAAGGGAAGGTACAGCTGGCAGAATGGAGAGGTGAGACGAGACGAGACGAGATGAGATGACACAATGGCCAAAGAAATAGCCACCATGGAAACTAATCAAGCCCTCCCGTCTCTCTATCTGTTTGTCTATCTGTCTGTCCAGTTCTACGAGGGTTCTTTCTACAAAGACTACAGGCACGGCGACGGCGTGTACTGTTGGCCGACGGGCGACAAATTCATGGGCAAATTCTACCTGAATTGGAGAGAGGGCTACGGACAACATCTTTTTTCCGACGGAGCCACTTTTAAGGTGAAATCACCATTGGCACTTTGTGGAGATTTGTAATGAATGCTGGCTGCCAAAGTCTTCTTGTCCTTTTCAGGGTTTGTACCACGCCGATCAAAGGTTTGGTCCCGGTGTGCTCAGTGAACCCGCCGCAGGATGTCAAGATGTGGGTCTGTGGCATGGCAAGCATCTGATACAATTGTGTAACCGTGTCCAGAGCAGCTTCAGCCTAAAAAACCTGACTGAATACGCTGCCTACTTGGAGCCAAACATCTTGTCGCATTCTCACGGCCAGGTCAGTAGCATTGGAAGCAGGTGAATAGGAAGGAGGACATTGGGGCCAAGCAAGCTTTGGGAGTCAACCATGTTGTTCTGATTGTTGGGTCATTTTTGTCTGCAGGTAGAGCCGGCGGATGAGAGCTGGCTGCTTCATGACCGCAATAACGCTTTGCCCTGCGGCATTGAGAATTATTCCACAGATGGAGACCATCTACCGTTGCCGCCAGGGCGTCGAAGAGAGTTTGACCGCCATTTCTTTGAGCAGCTGTGGGAAGCCGATTCTCACACGTACGAAGGTTACAAACGAGATCCGCATGACAATCTGCCCTTACGAGCCCGGATGCTGGCTCACATTGGCAAACATAGGTCGGTCGGTCGGTCGGTCGGTCGGTCAATTGGTGTCAAAGCGTGCTTGACTCTCATCATTTTTGAATGAACAAACGCGCATGTCGCCGTATGTGTGTTTCTCTCAGAAAACAGGCTGAAACTTTGGACTGGGATGTTGCGGCAATCATTTCAATGGAGCGGGACAGATTTGGGCCCAAAGGAAATTTGGAAATCACTTCAGAGCTGTTGATTCATCAGGCTTCCATCGGGAAAGGAGCAACCATTTTGAATATTCTCCTGGATGGCCTGGTTCACCCGGACGTGGCTGATTCTCAGGGGCACACCGCCCTGATTGCCGCCACAGTAATACGCTACCAGTTTCTTTCTCGTGTTGTTTGAAAGCGGCAAACAGGAGTATTGACTTGGTTGATTTTAGTCCATGACTGTTGTCGACAATTGTTGCAAGTAGTCACATGCACGTATTTCTTTCAGGTGATTTTTCGTCCGTTCTTTCGTTCTTTCGTTCGTTCTTTCTTTCTTTCTTTCTTTCTTTCTTTCTTTCTTTCAGGTGAACTGCCACAACGATGTGGTCCAACTGCTGTTAGATTTGGGCGCCGACATCGACAAGGTGAATTCCGAGGGGATGTCGGCCTTGGCTGTGTGTCACGTACTCTACTATCCTTTTCAGTCCCTTTACACCTTTGATGGACTTATATCCAAAACACAAGTAAGTACGTTGTGAGAATACAGAGCCAGATTGATTTTCCTCCTTGGTTGAGCCTTTCCAATGGAAAATAGTACATTGAAATGGTTGATGGATGCCACCACTCCAATGTCCAATGCTTTTTTCCATTTCAGATGGCATCCACTTCGATGCGTCATCAGATTAGACAGGTGGAGTCGACTAAACGTTCCCCCAACAGTAAAAAAGCCCGAGGGAAAGTGAGAACCCGGAGGGACGACGGCAAGGTAGAAGGCGGCGGCGGCGGCGATAAGATAAGAGAGTACCTTGAGGTTGAAGGGGGGAGGGACAAGGATGACAAAGCAGCAAACGAGGAGAAGGTGCTGCTTTCAGAGCGCTCGGTGGAAGTCAAGGAGGGCCATATTGTGCTCGGCAGTGTCAAGTGGAAAGAATATTTGTCCAAAATTGCCAAGGTAGCTACGCGTGGCGGCGCGAAATGATACACACACGCCTCGAAGCAAAGCAAAGAAGCTCTTTCAACCTGCTGTATTTGATTCCTTCGACCCTGCGGCAGGAAAGCAACAAAAATATGAAACCGGCGCGTTGTTTTGACTCTGCCTGCTGCATGTACAGCTACAGCATCCACGTCAGCGAGAATGTTCTGCAAGAAGCGGCCGAGGCTCTCAGCCACGCTTGGTTTCAGCAGCATTCCGATGAGACTGAGGAGACTGTTCGCAAAATGGCCGCCATGAAGTTTGAGTAGGTCTCCTCCGCCGCTCTCCACAGAGCTCCGTCGTATCCGTTGACGGCCGGCCGGCCGTGCTTTGCGTCGCCAGGCACCGTGTTCGTCTGACCACGCTGAATCTGCTCTTGGATCGGGGCGCTGATCCCAACACTTCCAGAGTGCCGTTACCTGTTATCTTCCTGGCCATTTTGGCAGCAGATACCAAGACTGTCAAGAAACATCTACTGTGTGGAGCACAAACAGATATTTGTCTCCCACCTGAGGTAGGCAGCGTGCCAATCTGCTCCATGTCCTTTTTGTTGCCTCGCGTGAAATAACAAACGGCCTCGTGTTGTAGAGGAAAGGCCTCTATCCTCTCCACGTAGCTGCAGCGCTGCCCGGTCTGGAAGGTCCCGAAATCACCAAACTGCTGCTCCACGCACTGACCCATCCAGATGCGCGGGCATGCGACCAGGATGACATCTACCAACCGGACAAGGTGCGCAGCCAACGCACTGACTGAAGTCAAGAACACCCTAGTAGGATTTGCAAATGTTTCCCAGGGTTTCACCATCACTCGCAAATCGTGGAGAATGGACGAAAGGCCACGTCCCAAAGAGGGAGGTCGGACGGCGCTGCACATCGCCTGCCAGAGGGACAGCGATCACTGTGTGAGTTGAGTTCACTAACCCTAACCCGCACACAACACACACACACACCCGCCGCCCGCCCGTGCTTGGCCACAAAAATGCACCTTCTAGTCTAAATGAAAAGAAAGAAAAAGACATCATGGGCATCAAGGAATGAATGCAAGCTTCCTGGCTCCCACCCAAATCAGGGCACATCTTTGCCTGTTTCTTTTTGTCCAGAATGCCGGCAAGGTGGTATCGCTCTTGCTCTCCTATCATGCCAGCACAGACTTCCTCTGGAGTGGCCATTCCCCTCTTTCGTTGGCTATCGCCAGCGGCAATAACACGGTAGGTAGGTAGGTAGGTAGGTAGGTAGGTAGGTAGGTAGGTAGGTAGGTAGGTACTGTGTCCAGTGTCACATAATGTGCCTTGCCTCTGAGAATTAATTGTCTTTTGTTTCCTGCTCTTTCCCGACGTAGGCGGTGGAGGAGCTGTTGAAAGGAGGTGTGGATCCCAACCTCACTTTGGGCCGTGGCGTGGGGACCGCCCTTTGCGCCCTGGGAAACTTCAACTATCGTTTGGATGCCAACCGACCAAAGCTGGTACTTCCTCCACTCAGACGCATGCAAATGAAAGACGTCTGTGCGAGTGGCCGCTCGTTTCCTGCTCTAATATCAGCCACAATCCTTGTGTTGTTATGTTGACACAAGTTGGATTGACACAAGGTCATTGATTTCCAAGGTTCAAGCGGATGATAGGAAATGACATGATTACTACGTCTGTACTTTGGGAGCTGAAAATGTGGACCATTTCAAATACGCCACTAAACCATGACTGCTATTCCAGTCTTTTGTGTGTTGTCAGTGTGACACTCTGTATCCTCTCATAGCTGGACATGTTGGAGAAGGTCGGCGCGGACATATTGATGCCGGTTCAGGTCGGCGATACTGTCGGAACGGCGGTGGACTACGCGCACGTCTCCTTCAACCAGGTTACAAATTTTACAACCAAAGAATCTTGACTGGGGATGTATGAAATTGAAAAAACCAAGAAATCTTTTTGCGATGGTTTTGAGCTGACACTACTGTGTTCTCTTTTCAAGCACACCTACCTCCATAAATGTTTGGCATAAAGCAAAAACAAGTGTTCATGTTGCTCCCTAGGACTCTGGTATCGCCCACACTCCCTATCATGCCCTCAGCATGGAGGGGAGGGAGATGTTTAAAATACAGCGCCAGCTGCTAAGCATGATGGGAAGTTTGCTGAAGAAGACTGTTGTCCAGAGAGAAAGGGAGCATCTCGTACGCATCGGTAAGTCACAAGTCTGACAAAATGGCATCTTTGCGATGGAATGGTAGCACACGCCGCCACGTGTGTGTGTGTGTGTATGTATGTGTTTGTGTGTGTATGTATGTATGTATATATATATATATATGTATATATATATGTATATATATATATATATGTATGTATGTGTATATATATATGGCTCCTGACTGAACAATACGTGTGTGCAAAACGCATTTGGGGAAATCGCATGAAGCGAAAAGTGAAGGTGATTGATTGATTGACTGATTGATTGACTGATTGACTGACTGACCGACCGACCGACCGACCGACCGACCGATTGATTGTAATATTTGTCCTCACAGATAAAGGTGCCATTTATTTTGATGCCAAAATGGAAGCTCCCACTGGATTAAAACTAAGGTACTGCGAAAGCTGCATCTGCTGCAGTCAGTTGTTTGAGTGTGACGCAATCTTTTCTTAGGTCACCCTTTAAGTTTTGCTACCAGTGTGGTCGCTCTGCTGCTGTCAAGCTAAGTGCTTGTACTCGCTGCCACAAAGTCTTCTACTGCTCCATGGCCTGTAAACTTATAGCGTGGGATGAGAGGCATAAGGAAGAGTGTCTGCGCGAGACAGGTAGGCGTGATTTGCAAATGACCTTCACCAGGGTCAAAACTACAATTGCGTATGACCCATTAGAGCTCCAGTTACACCAGGTCAATCATACTCACTGTTCTTCTGTTCAATCTTGAAATCACGACCATTATTTTTGAAATTGGAAAAGCATTGATTGAACATTTTGGAAACAATACCATGTTGAAAAGAAAACCCTCTCCTCACACTCCTTGTATTTTTAATATGAGATCTTTGTTTCCTGCAATTCAGGATCTGCTCCGGTCACTTTTGAGAAGAGAGTCATGTTTCAGACCAAAAAAGGACCCGAGACTGTCATATTTGCAACAAGAAGACCATATCACGTCCAGTTTATCGAAGACAATATCGTAGAGTGGCCATCTATCAGCGTGAATGAAAACTACAGCTACAACTGATATACAAAGCACCCACTGCAAAAATCTAGAGAGAGATCAAATAAAACCTTTTTACTTTACTGAGCTTTCATGGACATATCATGGAAAACCCACTTTTTTAGCTTTTAAAAACATTTTATTGTGCACTTGGAGTCTCCGGGGTTGGAGAGAAGTTTCGTCTAATCCCTCCAGGTGCTGCAGAGATACTTTTACAATCTGTTTGAGGGATATTTTTGGTTCCCTTCCCAATTATATCCATGTTCTGTGACGCGTTTTTGTCTATTACATCCGTTAGGGCGGGACTACCAAACTAGGTAGTCGGTGCGGCCAAACAAGGGGGTGGGTGCGGCCAAACAAGGTAGGAGGTGCGGCCAAGCAAGGTAGCGGGTGCGGCCAAACAAGGTAGTGGCTGTGGCTTTGGCAAATCCGCCTTGGAGAGACTTGTAGCGCAAACAAGTCAAGGATGCCGAAATGGAGACATCCAAATAAATGTTACGTTGTCGGATGCACCAACCGTCCCCCAGAACCGTCCCCCAGCATCAGAACCTCAAACCAAGTGCCTGGTTGAGTTTGTTTTTTTGTCCTGCACACTTGTCTGTGCGAAGCACTTCAAGGACGAGTGTTGCAGAAATCGCTTGTCAATTTAGAGAAGGATTCGCCCAAAGTTTCATTGCCTTTCGTTTCCTTCGATCTATGGAAACGACGGACACAGTAAAGCGGTAAGCTTGAGATGACACAAAAACAGTATTTCACTTTTGCAATGAACGAATTGGATTGATACAGCAGAGCAGATGAATGACATACAGTAGTCGATATTGAGTGGCACCTTGTGGATTGATTGACCTTAAACTAAAACGTGAGCATTTGTGAGTAGTACATATGTTCAGGTGTCGATATTAGTGACGTATATGAGGCGCGTCCAAATAGTTTTGCCCCGTTGAACTGCTTCCCAACCAGTAGGTGGCGTTGTCTTCACGTCACTCGTCTCTCTCATTCTCGTCTCTCTCTTTCTCTCTCTCTCTCTATATATATACACACACACACAGACATACCCAACGTGCGCATAGAAAGTGGCTTTGGCTTTGGCTTGTATATGCTCTTGTCCAGTTGTTGAAGAGTCAGTCTGGCAGTTGTCGCTGTGAACTCGGATGTATAATGTATGCTGTAGCTGGAAGGTTCTGAGAGCCATCGTTTGTTCTCTGATTGTTTTAATGATACACAAAACATGACCTTTGACACATTCTTTGTAGATACAGCCAAGTTTGGTTCTGTCTACGAGGGGACGTCGTCTCGTTGCGTGAAAAGCAGTTTTGCAACAAAACGTTGTCATGCTCTTGCCCTCGCCTCCTTGAAGTCTTTTTTCTTACGTGTGCTGTCCACGCAGGGCTCCTTGATTCTGCACGAAAACGTCTTGCACTTGTCTTATCATCTTTGTATCCGCCGCCGCCGCCGCGCCTGTACACACGTGTTTGACGCGATGGAGGAGCATTAGCAGCTCGCTCCCTGTGCTGCTGACTTGTCACCTGTTACACTTGATGCGCTCTTAAACTCTGTGCCGCACACGCACATCACATGTGTCTTTTCATGTGCAGCGCCAGGTGGTCAGAGCGCGAGAAGGCGCGCTCACACAAACGGCACCGGAAGGGCCTGTGACCCGTGTGTTTGCGGAAGTGGCGCGTCAGCTCGTCGGAGCGAGCAAATTTCCAGCCGCATCCCTGCCATGTGCAGTGGTAAGGCTTCTCTCCTGCCAAAGACAACAGATGACTCAGTGACATCAGAACCGGGGGGGGGATCGGCGGCGGCGGCTGCTGCTACCACCACCGCTGCCGCTGCTGCTGGCTTACCCGTATGCGTCCTGAGGTGCGCCTTGAGGTGCGAGCTCTTGGTGTAGGTCTTGCCGCATCCGCCGTAGGTGCAGGTGTGGCTGGCGGTGCGCTTGCGGGGCCAGGCGCGCCGCCCTCTCCTGGCCTTGCTATCCATCAAGTCCAACGGCGACGACGGCGGCGTCATCTGCCCGTACGAGGCCGGAAAGCAGAGATGCGCTCCGGAGGAAAAGTGAAAGTGGAATTGCCGCTCGTCCAAGCTCGTCTGCGGGAAGGCGGCGATCTGGTCGGGGCTGAGGGGCGGCGTCAGGTTTCCGGCGACTCCGGGAGGCGAGCTCGCCGGACGGGGCTGCGGGTGGGAGCCGCCGCACGACGTCACGCCGGCCTCCCGCTTCACCTCACCCGAGGCCCGCGGCACGTCGCCGACCGAGGGCCCGTAAGAGTCGGGCTCCGGCTTAATCCACGGATGCGCCGCACAGGAGTCTGCGAAGCGAGCTCCAGAGCCGTGGAAAGCCGACGCGCCGACCAAGAAGCCGCCCTGGATGCTTCCCGACCGGAGGCCGTCCACGTCCGAGTCGTACCGCAGCAGCTCGGCCATCAGGCTGCTGCTGCTGCTGCTGCTGCCGTATGCTGGCGGAGGCTGAGCTGGCTGAGAGGGGGCGTCCACGTCCGGCAGGGACGCGTCGTCTTGCTGCTGGTACCCAAGAGGCCTGCCATCCAGAGTCCGCTCGCAGGCTGTCATGGAGTCTGCACTCATGCTGCTGTAGGCCAGGATAAAGTCCAAGTCCAGGAAAGTGTCCAGGTCGTCATCGTCCTTTGGAGCTCTCCTCCAGACCTGTGGAACAGCAGCGCGCACGCACGCATGTGTCAACATTGACATCCTCTTTCCAATCTGCTCCAATCCCAGACGAGTGCATAGTCAAGCGCTGGCAGATGTCAGGCAGTCAACGTCAGACGTCGAACAATGGACAGACACCTCTGGACAATTTAGCCCCTCTTCCATTCGCGTGCACAAGATCCAAGCGCTCATGCGGACAACGGAACCGACGCCGGCCATCTGATAGCTGTGCTCACTCAATTGACCTTCACAGTTTCGTGTTGAATGAATCTGACGCAAAAGACGAGAGAAGAAAAAATCCACACGCAAACTCGACACAGGACATGGAAAGAGAGCACTCGAGCACTCACTCAATTGGTGCCCCCCACTTCAACAAATGGACTTACTTCTTCCTTCTGCGTGGAAAAAGTGGAGAATGAAGGTAAAACGGTTCGAGTCAAAGCCATCTTGCTTTGTTTGTTCAATCAAAACAAATGAATCAAGACGGAGTCGGTCGGCGGTGGCGTCCGTGCAGATGTGTCGGGTGGCCGAGCCCGGCCGGGCCAGGGGAGGCGGTCTGAAAGCGAGAAGAGGAGCAGGGCCGGAATGTCGGCGAGGAGCAGGGCCGGGTTGCTTTTAAGCTGCTCCGGGGCGCAAAGCCGCCCCGCCCAGCCGCTCTGGCCCCGCCCAGCCGCTCTGGCCCCGCCCAGCCGCTCTGGCCCCGCCCAGCCGCTCTGGCCCCGCCCAGCCGCTCTGGCCCCGCCCAGGCCCTCTGGCCCCGCCTCCGCTGCTGACTTCATGTTTTTGGTGGGGCACACTGTAAAAATGGTGAGTGAATAAAAACATGAGATTCAACCTGAGAGCAGCAATCAATCAGGCAGGCAATAGATGAACGAGAGAGTTTGTAACATTGACTCAAAATCTCTCCGTCTGAGTGGCTTTCATTTTCAGGTCAAATTTGACATCAGATCTCTCTGGACCTAATGCAAGTGTGTAAGGCAGCTTTGTCTCTAGAGCGTCTAGACTAGCCTCTTTTCACAAATGTCTCCACATGCATCTATCTCTCTATGGCAGCCTGATGCTCCCCCCCCCCCCCCCATCCATCTCTATAAGGCACCTTGGTTTCTAGAGCGGCTTTCACAAATGCGGCCCCCTCGGCATGGATGGATGGATCGAAGCCTGATGCACCCCCATCTGTACGTTTCTTTTTTTCTTCTTCTTCCCCGGTTTGTCCTTGCCCTCAAGAAGGGATATCTTCAATATCTTCAGCTAATGCCGCCAATTGATGAAGGGCTGTTGCAGAAAATTTGGACTTGACCTGACTTGATCCTTGCGCTGGTGTTGAAACTGGTTGTGTTGCGTGCTGCGATGGAAAGGAATGTCAACGATGCCTTACTTTCTTGACATTTGTTCAAAGGCATTGTTCCCACTGATGTCAGTTGAAAAGCTTCAAAGACATCAGCGGGCGTGTCGCGGCGCCCATTAAGTAAAAGCGCTAATGATACCATCGGGAGGGATCCTTTGAGTGCAACGCCGTGCAACTGGAGGGAGGGAGGAATGTCTTGCGTGAGTGACTGAGTCAGAGGGCAAAGCAGGTAGGTGGCTGTGCGAACCAGACGTTGGGATGGGCTCCGATCCAACCTTGGCTCGTTACGTGACTCGTTACGTTAAGGTTAGTGCTGCCCTACGCGCATTCTACCGAATGCACATGAGCTGATGGCGCCGCAGCTCCGGCGAGTGCGCTTGTTTTCGGGGGCGAGCTGGCCAGACAGGGCCGCGGGCGCACCACATCACATCACATCGGCCGGCCGGCCGGACATCATGTCGCCAAATGAGTCCCGCGCTGTTCCGTGCGCTTGCTTCAAACACAAATACTTGCTACTGCTACGTACTCAATCCAGTACTGCCACTTGAACATGAACACGGCGGTACATGTGGTGGTGGTATAAGCGCCGCTCCTGTTCTATGCCCCGGTACTTGTACAAAAAGCGATACTTGCCTACCTTGCTACTCACAACGGGACATTTGCTGCTACTGGCAGCGGTACCGCTGAGTGTGACGGTACCGTATACAAACACTGCTACCCGGCCGGTTATGCACATCTCTTACCAAAGTGCCTGTTTTTGTACATGCGCATGCCGGTCCTGGTACTGGAGACGCACTTAGTCCATTTCCATGGTACTGGACCATGCATATTTGATTCTATTTGGTGCAAGGTATATTTGGTCTTTTGTGTGAACCGGCGCAAATTGACTTTTCCACCTTCATGTTTATCCCGTTTGTCAGCAGCGCCTGCCACGTCCATGTGCCAAATTGGGTCAAAGGAGTGGCTAATTGCTAATGGCTGACAAATGCCACGTCGGCGACAACATCAAAGCTCCGTTCGTCACGAGGAAATCTCTTACGCTTGCGTTTGGCGTTACCACAACAAGCGATGTTGCCGTGACAACCGGCAGTCAACCTTCTTATTGTGCCATTTGACCTTTTAATGTTTTTGAAATCGTCCTTACAACAACATCCAAAGGTGTGGCGTAATAATGCCTGCGTTGAATGTTTTGACTAATGTCTATTTGTTATGTCGCTATTTCATTCCTTTATGAAATCACCTCTGTTCTTTGCGTTGTTTTTTTTCGTGGACTTTTCTTGTCTGGTTTATAAACAGTTTTTAACTGTGTCTGTTTTCGAATGTGTCTGCTTTTGAATGCTAAACTGTGAGGCGGAACCATGCAGTGTACAGTATTGTATGTACTGCTAGCAGCGGTGGTACATGTATCCACCGGTTGTGGACTGATGCTGAGGAACGGATGGATGGATGGATGGATGGGTGGGTGGGTGGGTGGGTGGATGGATGGATGGAAATTGGGTGGGTGGATGGATGGATGGATGGATGGATGGATGGAAATTGGGTGGGTGGATGGATGGATGGATGGATGGATGGATGGATGGATGGATGGATGGATGGATGGATGGATGGATGGATGGATGGATGGATGGATGGGTGGATGGATGGATGGATGGATGGATGGGTGGGTCGATGGATGGATGGATGGATGGATGGAAATTGGGTGGGTGGATGGATGGATGGATGGATGGATGGATGGATGGATGGATGGATGGATGGATGGATGGGTTTGGATGGACGGACGGACGGATGGATGGAAAGTTCCATCTTCTTGTGCTACTTTTTGTTGTAGCTTCTGAAGTCCCCTTCGCTTTCATTCCAACTTGTTGAACTTTCTAACAACTTTGTTTTATTTTGCTTTGCCAGCGCGTCCTGTTCTCTGTCACGGCCAGGACTGCGACCGTGCTTGCGGCGGGACCTTTTATAGGCGGGTTATTTTTAAACGTACGCCCCCTTCCTCTGGTTCCCCTGGTTCCCCCGGTTCTTTATTAGCGAGCTTCCTCAGGAAGTGGGTCCGCTTGGAAGACGCTTCCCGCCAGCAAGCTGCGCAGGAGAGCCCCTCTCCAGTCGGAACTGACGGCTCGCGCACTTTCACACTTTGGACCTTCTCCGAGGCTTGTGCAGTTGGAGAGAAATGGAGCATTCGCTCTTTGGTCAGTCGGTAGAACCTGATTGAGTTATGTCATCACGAAATAGCCCTGATTTATTTTGATTTGATACATTTAGTGGATTTACAAAACGGATCACTGTTTAAACACAAACAGGTGGCGCATTTGCGGCGCATTGCATCACACTGACGTCATTGGCACATCCATCCATCACAGCGCACGTGCCTCTGTGATTTCTTGGAGCACCGCCGTTTCCGGAGGCCTCCAATGCAGAGGCGGCGGCGGCAGCAGCTGCGCGGGTTTCCCCCTCAGTTGCCGTGACGACTGTACTCCCCGTCACCATAATAAAGCGCTTGGCGCTGGCTCACTCGCTGGCTTCCTCCTCCTGGTTTTCCCACTTGGGAGTTTTGCCAAAGATTCTTGGAAACAATCGTCTCTTGATCATTCTCCCAACGTTGACTTTAGCCTGTCAAATGGATCCCAATGCTCATTGTAAGTTGACTTTGGTTTTCTTCCTATCTTGTGCTATCCATTTTATTGTCTTATTTGATCACTTGCATGTGTGTATTGTCAGAGGATTTGTTTCCCTGACCTGCCGTTTGCATCACTTTGAGTGTGACGCACTGGCCGAGCTCACACGCACACACAAGTGGTGAGGTGAGGTCATGCTCTCTTTCTCCCCCCCCCCCCCCCCCCCCCATGGTCTCGCTGGCTGTTTGCATGAGTTTCCCCTCAGTCACACAGTCCACATAAAAGCTTTGGCAGGCTCAATGCACGCTTAATGCTTTTCAATATGAGCACAAAGGTATCATCACTCCAATTGCAAAAATGAGAAGCTCAAGTAAGGTGTTGTGCAGACAGGACATGTCACGTAGCAAATGTTGACAGTCCGCTACATGTTGCTAAATTGTGTGCTCAACTGTAGCATCGCCAAATATGCCGTGAGCTGGTATACCTCAGAAATTGACGAGTCTTTGCTCCTAAAACTGTCCCCCCCCTCCCCATTTTTCCTGACAGCAGAATGTTTAGCGTGTGCGTCGCCGCTCGCCATCGTTCATGACTTGAATGTGAGCGTCCGTCCAGCCGACACCTTCTTTTATACGGCTCACCAAAATAAGAGCCGCCTGATTGGCCCGCCCGTGAATCATGCACCGCCAATTGGAGACTCTCACTTCCTGTTATGTGAAAGCTGTTTCCTGTCGATAGCACTCTTGACTAGTGTGTGTGCGCGTGCGGGTGTGCCACTCTATAAATATAGATGTCATATATTTCACACATTATGAGATTTTTTTTCTCTGCCATCCAAAGAGCGATGTGTAGCCTTTTTCAAACTGTGAATGGCTGCTCCGGTTTGAATGCCGTCACAGCAACTTGGACCTTCAAACCTCCATTAAGCTTTTTTGCTTTGAATGTTTGATGATGCGCAAACACACTACACCCTACTCTTCGTCCTCCTCCCTCATCTTCACGCTAGTCAACCCCTGCCTTAGCGTGACGAAGCGAACGGAGGCCACGTGTCCACGTATACGTTTGACAGGCGCGTCAAATCATCAGGTGTGTTTTCCTGGTTACCCAGAGCAACGGGCCCTCAACACACACTGGAATTTGACACGCTTGCAAGCCACCGCTGTCCCCCAAACTGTTTTGAGGCTTTTGATTTGCAATTTGCTTTTGATGCATCATGCTGCAATTTCAACAGATGACTATTTGCAGTTCTTTACCACTAATTCAATGGATTGTATTTGGAAAAAAAAACAAAACTGTTTTTGGGAGTTTTTTTTCAAAGCATTGAAATGATTCCCTAACACTTGATGACTTATGATTATTCATTTATCATCTCATATTTTCTATGGAGTGGAAAGTGCTTTTTTGTGTTTGTAAGCGCAACTTATTTATTATTACTCTTATTATTTATTGTTTGTGCCTTCTTGTTTTTTATATTGCGTCGTTTGCTTGTATGTCTATCGTGTAATATGTCTTATCACCGTGGGATAGAGAAAACGTCATTTCAATCTCTTTGTGTGTCTCGGCATGTGAAGAAGTTGACAATAAAGCAGACTTTGACTTTGGCATCCATATCATTCCACGCTAAGCAAATGCGCAGCGCAGCGGCGGATCCGTCGGGGTTCCCCCAATATCTCTGGCGGCCTTCTGATGACTTCCACATGTCTGGCAGCCACCACTGATCTCTTTTTTCTCATTAGTCTGACGTTGCTCTCTTTAGGAATGTGCACACACTTTTCTCCTTCTCGTTCTTCTTCTAACATTTCCCACTTTCTTAATGCCATGCCTACACTTTCATTTGTTGTTTTACTTTGGACATTGGAGATTCACGTGCACACACCAACTCACTTGGTCCCATTTCACACTTCATGATGTCTTGTTTGAAAAGAAGGAGTCATGTTGTTGAGCTCATGATTTTTGCTCTTGCTGCACCCTTGCATCATCTACACGCACACATGCACATGCACACACAAACACACACCATCGTACACATGGACGCACGCGTGCACATTTGCACATCTATACATCAATGCATAAACGCGCTTACATGCATATATATATATATATATATATATATATATATATATATATATATATATATATTATGTCAACAACAACAACATCCAATATTCTCAAGACTGATGTTTTTTTTACCTCCACCAGGGATCTTGTCGTTTCATTGGCAGAAATAATAATAATAATAATGATGAAAATATTGGGAAATCTGTCTTTTATTATGACGTGTGTTTGTGCATGTGTGGTCATTTTCTTCTCGAGGCTGTGCGTCGAGTTTCGCTTTAAGCCATTTAAAGGAACGCAGTACACGAGATTGGAAAATGAGAATGATGTTTTTGCACATTTTGCGAGCCGAGCCGAGCCGAGCCGAGCCGCGGTGAATGACATCCCCGCCATAGCCAATCACTGCTTCAGCATTGGGCCTCTCTTGCCAGGCTAGATCTCCAACACTCACAAATGTGTGCGTACGTAGGTGTGTGTTTTCAGCTAACACAACATCACCTGCTGGAGCTTAGCCTTTGAAGTCAGCACACGTGATGTGAAAAATAATAATCAGTCACAAGCACAATATTAGGACGACTAATAGGAATATTTCAGCTTTCCTGGGAATCCGGAATGCAGACCTGCTCCGCCAAACTGGGATTGACGAATCAGCACAAACATTCTGCTAAAAGAACTCAACTCCTGCACACCCAAAAATCATCTTTCCCCATTGAATGGGATGGGAATGCCTTTCCTCTGGTCTAGTCTTCCCAAAGGGAAGAAAAATGAATGGTTTTCAAGAATGCAAGTTGTAGAAAGTTGTCTGTAGAGCAATATTTCTATCTCTGGATGTGGGCCGCCTTGTTGAACATTCCAGTTGAAGGGCTAATGAACATTGCATCTTCCTAAGTCCTGTTTATTTGGAAGGCTTGAATAAAATGTGCAGATCAAAGAACCTGCATGATGCCTAATTGACTGTACATACATTGAGGATGTGTTGCGGTGTTTGTACAGAATACTTGGATTCTCAGTGAGATGATGATGATGATGATGATGATGATGATGATGATGATGATGATGATGATGATGATGATGATGATGGCAAAAGAAGAGCCCTAAAAGAATCAACATGCTAATAGAAGCACGACGGTATAACAAATCATAAGGCTACATTTGGATCGTTTTAAACCCCCAAAGATCCCCACAATGTTTCGGTTCCAAATATAAATAGGTCTTGAGGATATCAATAAAGTACGTTGGAAATGTGGACCTATTGTTCTGTCGTTATTCGGCGTATGGTTGCTATGGAGAGTGTCCACCAAAAAAATAGTCGCGTCGTGTAGCTTGCGTGTGTTGATTTGCCATCATGAGTGACGGACAGTTGTGCTAACCAGTAGAATATCGCCAAGCTTGACCATGGCCAATAAGAAGAAAGGAAGCTAGCTAGCAGTTCGCTTGAACGCAAGCCAAGCAATGCAGTAAGCCGAGCAACAAGAGGCGACGTCAGCTCGGAAGAAAATAGCTCATGACGGTAAGACAGATAGGACTTGCGTCAACTATAGCTTTCACACCATTTCCCAGTAACGTCTTTGTACAGTTTATACGCCGCTTGTGGTCGCATTTTCCATAATCCTGTGGCTGGTTCAACATTTCCGTTAGCTGTCTTGCTATCTATCACTCGAAATGTCATGTTGCAGGGATGCTGTGGATTGCATGAGGCAAATTCAGCCACTCTTATTGCAAGCCTTATGCTAGCAGCATTTTTGGGAGATGCTTCCAAGTGTATTGAATGAGTTGATTTGCAGAGCCAGTATGAAGTGCCACTCCTTACGTTAACATGGACAAGTATGACAAGGTGAAGAAAATTGGGGAAGGTTCATTTGGAAAGGCTGTCCTTGTCAAAGCCAAGAAGGATGGGCACCAATATGTCATCAAAGAAGTCAGCATATCTGGGGTAAGCTTTTCCAAGACCGTGTACGTTTTGCGACGGATGGACCCATAACCTATCTATTGATCTGATTAGATGTCAGATAGAGAGCGACAGGAATCTCGTAAAGAAGTTGCAGTTCTTGCAAACATGAGTCATCCAAACATTGTCCAGTATAAAGAGTCTTTTGAAGGTATGTATGCTTGAGTACTGGAGACCGAGAAAAGAATTGTGCAGGATTGCAACGATGTTATTTTAAACCATTTTGTATTTCCTCGTACCGTGACAGAAGGGGGCTGTCTGTATATTGTTATGGACTACTGTGAGGGTGGCGATCTCTTTAAGAAGATTAATTCTCAGAGAGGAGTGCTTTTCCCAGAGGAGCAAGTAAGTTCCAAAATGGGAATATTAGTGAAGGACAGATGAATTGTTCTTCCCTATGAAATTGTGCAAAACATGCTTGAGCCTGTGAATGTCTTCCCCTCTAGATTCTCGATTGGTTTGTGCAGATATGCTTAGCCCTGAAACACATCCATGATCGAAAGATCCTTCACAGGGACATCAAATCACAGGTGCCACGGAACCACAGAAATGCACTTTTCTCGCACCTTTTGTGTTCGGCGTCAACGCGACAAAATATTCCAATTGTGTTTATGCTGTCTTTCCACAGAACATATTTTTGACAAAAGATGGCACTGTGCAACTCGGCGACTTTGGGATTGCAAGGGTGCTCAATAGGTATAAAAGCTACCAAGAACAATGAAACCATCACAAAGCGTATCACATTTGGGGTTTGTTTTTTCCAGCACGGTAGAACTTGCGAGAACGTGTATCGGAACGCCTTATTACCTTTCACCGGAGATCTGTGAAAATAAACCGTACAACAACAAAAGGTAATGGATGCCCCGTCCGTCACCGCATGTTTCGGTTCACCTTTGCTAAGTAAGCAAAGCAGAATGCCCAATTGAGTCCACGTGAAGCACTTTGCTCTGCCAATTGCATCTTGCTGGCTGAGTCAGCCCTGTACAATTCACTTTGAATCATGTTTTGTGAAATCGGTATTGTCCTTATCCCCTCTCTCTCTCTGTTTTGTCTCCCTCTAAAGTGATATTTGGGCCCTGGGCTGTGTCCTATATGAGATGTGCACACTTAAACATGCTGTAAGTATTCTGGCAGACAGAGTTAACATAGGCGTTTGCACAGGAATAGGACAAAAGTAACACAAAGCAATGTTTGCTTTGTCCAATTGGACTTGTTTCTTTTGTCAAGCAATCCTAAGCATGCTTTGAATATGTATCTGCTCAGTTTGAGGCTGGAAATATGAAGAACCTGGTCCTGAAGATCATCCGTGGCTCATACCATCCTGTGTCTGTTCATTACTCCCAAGAACTGCGCACTCTTTTGGCCCAGCTTTTTCAACACAACCCTCGAGAAAGACCTTCAGTCGGCGGCATACTGGACAAAGCTTTCCTCTCTTGCAGAATCCAAAAGTTCCTCACCCCAAAGGTGTGGCAAAATTCTAAGCTTGACCGTTGTCAGATCCAAAAGCTTTCTTCTTCTTCTTGGCCTCCCTTCATTTAGGTTATTGCTCAGGAATTCCGCCACGCTTTCGTTCGCAAGCAGCCTAAAGTAGGCGTCCATCAGGGCTCGGCAGGTAAGCCAAGCGTTTGGGCAAATGAAAAGCTTGCTTGATAAATCGAGCATCCGTTTGTTTTTGGATCCAGCCTTGTATTTGCCAAAATCATCCATCCATCCATTTTGTGATGCGAGGGCACCAAACAAATCCCCCTGGTGCTCCATGCTGCAAGTGATTGATTGTTTCATTTTTTGATTGGACTTGTCACTAGCCAAGCATCCTGCCCATGCTTCCATAGCAACAGCAGCAACCTCTGCGGGCAAAATTACCAAACCAGCATGCAAATATGGAGTGCCTTTAACTGCCAAGAAGGTGTCGGGAACAATCAAAGCCAAAGACAGGAGGACGGCTATTAAACATAAAGCGGTTAGTAGACTACATGCTACTACTTGCTGAGCCCATTCTTAGGTTTGGACCTTGGGGTATGAATGTTGTCGCCTGTTTCTCTGCTCTGCTCAGGCACCGGCCTCCGTCCACCGAAGAGTAAGTCAAGGGGAAGAAGAGAGACGCAAACAGGTCCGCACGCACGCACTCGCATTTTGCTTCATTTCCAAACGTTTCCTTTTGCGGTACCTACTGGCAGGCACAGGTTCATGTGTTTTTCTGACCAAATGAGTTTTGCCCCATACTTTATGGCAGGAGTTGATCCGAAAGAGAAGGATGGAGTTGATTGATAAAGAAAAGAAACAGCAAGAGCAGGTACACACAAAGACACTTTGAGAGGGAGGGAGAGAGACTTTGACTACGTATTGCTGTCAAATGCACATTTCTGTGTCCCACTCAGATGTTGTTGAAAGCCGAGCAGATGAAGCGCTACGAAAGAGAAAAGGTGGGCACGCATACCCGGCCGGGCTGTGTGGAACGATAGACCGAGCCTGTGCACGTGTGACTTTGGCTTTCATTTGTTTTCCGACACGCAACTTGGGAATTGTTATCCGATTGACGCAAGGAAACTTGAAAATGACGTATTGACACGCCCCTCTGTATACTCAACTATTTCAGATGAGTCGCATTAACTATGCCAGGGAGCGAGGCTGGAAAAATGACATGATGTCAAGTATTGGAAGCCCAGAGAGGAAGGTATTTGTTATTCATGACGTATACGTCCCACTCTTTTAGATTCAGTCTATATTTTTTCCATTTGATGATACACAGATATGGGAACAGTAAGTAACCTTGTCCTTGAATCCAAACCAAGTGTTATTTAGGTGGTGGAAAAAAGGCTGGTGCAGGTGCAAGCGCTACTCTGAGTAGAAATCCTTATGAAAAGTACCACGCCGCCCTCGATCAAATGGCTCAACGACATTCGATCGGCGGGGAGGGATCGGCCGGACCGGGCTCCCCCGTTCGGTAATTTGCCAGGCTTCGTAGCGGCGGTGGCGGCAGCCTCCTCCTCCTCCTCCGTGTCAAATCCGTATTGACGGTGATGCGTTTTGTTTGCAAGGGGTGTCCCGGCCGCTGCCGGCCCCGTGCTTCCCGATGGCCGCGGCCCGTTCGTCAACCCCGACGCAGTCAAAAAAGAACTACAGAGACTGCAGGACGTTTCCAAACAAGCCCATATGAGCAGGTACCGTACGCAGCCTAAGTCAAGCAGTCGCACGGCTATTTGATTTTCGTGCTTACCGTATCGTCTCCTTAGGCTGAGGACTCCTATTGCTGTCGAGCGAGCGTATCAGGTTGAGGAGTTTTTACAGCGTAAAAGAGAAGCCGTGCTCAACAAAGTCCGGGCCGAAGGGCAATTGGTGAGCCTGTTTGAATGACCTACCGGCATATGAAAGAATTAGGGCTGGAACGCTTCACGATAAATCCCCCCCAGAAAAACAACACTTGCCTAGATTTGTACCTGTTGAAAACCTCCAGACAAAATATCATTGATTGAACGTTTATTGGTCCCCGTTTTATATTTTAACATTTGATATATTTTACAATAACATGAATGGTAAACAGGGTACTGGTCAATACGGGGCGCTAATCTGTGGAGCCCAAGTTGGTTCGGCTCGTTTAACGAGGCCCAGAGTCAACAAAGAGGAGGAGGTAGGAGCGTGATCCTCAATGCTCACTCTCCCATCTAGCATGGCTTGTCTTTCTCATCGGACATCTTCACCTTCATACCTGCCACTCGCCGATATTGCAACCGACATGCTTGCACGGCAAAAAATGCGCTCATGCTTTTTTTTTTGTGTAATTTACTTTTGGCACAAAAATACATTTTTTTGGTATGAACGTACACCCTTATTCTATATTTGCTGTCTGTCTCTTAAGCTTATTTCAAATACTTTTTCTTTATACCCATTGTAATTGACGTCTTTGCCAGGAATACTTAACGAGGCTCAGGCAGATCCGCTTGCAGAATTTCAATGAGCGCCAGCAGATCAAAGCTCGACTTAGAGGAGAAAAGGTAGGTTGATTATTTCATGGAGACATTATTTTCCAGACCTTTGAAGATTTACTTGTTGAGCGTCGTTTGTGCTTTGTGTGTTGCAGTACGATAGCGACGGTTCAGACAGTCAGGAGTCGACCGAAGAGGCGGAACTCAGGCGCAAAAAGATAGTGGCTTTTAAAGTGAGTTTGCTTTTACATTTCAAAAAACCAAAGAACTAATCATGGGTTGAATGTAAACCACATTAAAATAGCTCGCCCAATCCTAGAATTATTTGTCCAAAAAATGAACACGTGCTTTGATGTCCATTCCAGGCCCAAGCTAATGCCCGTGCCGCTGTATTGAAAGAGCAGTTAGAAAGGAAGCGACGAGAGGCTAATGAAAGGGAAAAGAAGGCCTGGGATGACCATGTAAGTTCTCTATTTCCTTCTCAAAGACACACACACACACACACACAGACTGTGTGTCAAGTCTAATGGACTGACTATCAATTGTGCTAGTTTGCAGCTCAGGAAGACTTCACATCGATGACCTCGCAAGCCACCACTGTCAAAAGTTCGGTCCTGCCAGAATCTCAAGCTCCCGTTATACCCATGACTGTCGCCCTGAAGAATGTCGGAGCGGTTAGTGCAGTCCTCGCGCAACGCTGCCAACGACTGCTTTTGTTTAAATTTGCACATTTTGCAGATGACTCTGTTAAAAGAGAACCTGCCTGGCACAGATGCTGTCATGGGCGTTCAGGTGTGATGAACACACACACACACACAATGTTTGTATTTTGAGAAGGTAACATTGTATATTTGTTGTCCCCTGTGTTAGAGTGAGAAGAAGCAGATCTTGAATAGACTGAATGAGAATTTCAAAGCTCAGAGCCCTGCGGATGAAGTGCTGGAGTCACCAGCGGCTACAGCCACAGAGCAAACTTCGCCTTTCCAGCAGAAAGTGCCTGACGTAGAAAATCATCATTCCGTTGAAGAACAAAAGAAGCGGGATCCGCCGCAAGCACCTGTACTTCAACCAACCTCGGAGGATTTGTGTGCAGCTGCATCCTGTGAGTGGAGCTTCAAATAGCTTGCTGATTCTTACCTCATTTTACAATACACAGCATTGAACGACTAAGAAGTTAAGGTTCAATTCATGTACAAAAATTTAAATGTTGACCTTTTTTTGTTGTTTATTGCACCCTTCAAACTGATGAATGACCCAGGAAGTTGGGTCAATACGTTGGGTTGTTTTGTAGGTCCAATAGAAATTCCTGGGGCCAGCCTTTTTTTTTCTTCTTCTTCTCTCTTACCCCCCCCCCCCCTTCTTCTCAGTTGTACTGCCCTTTTGCGGGGCAGCAACAAGTGATACACTACTTGTGTTTTAATGCGAGTTTCAAGAAATCATTTCTTCCCTTGCTGCTTCAGTGTCTCCAGCCGCTGGTCCACCTTCTGGCGGAGACCGGAAGAAATGGGATGAGGGACTTCCATTAGTTCTCTCTGTAGCCCAACAAACCCTAGAGGAGACATGCATCCCAACAATAGGTGGGTTACCATCAAGGGGATCGACTCTGAATTGTACTTTTAGCAATAGCGCGCATCGTGTCGTTCATCGTCGTAGCGCAAGTCACATGATTCTTGACAGATTCTTGTCACTTTACGTTCAAGCAAATGTCATTTGATCACCTTTCAGTCTTGATATTGTTTTCATCAAATGCGCTTGTGTCCATTGTCAGAACAAACGGTGGGTGAGGTGATACAGATGGCTGAAGGTCAAAGGAAACTTTGGCAAATGAGTCCAGACTGTCAGATACTCAAAGTACTTCATGAAGCAGAGGTTCAGCCGCTCACTCAGTCCTTGGAGACGCTCGGCGTAGAGGCCTTCCCGACCCCCGGTTAGTATTGGCGTCCCCCTCGCACGTGGGTAGGTCAAGTCCTATGGCGTCAGCATAATACAAAACAAATGTGCTTTCTTGTTGCTTGCTGGATTTTTTTTTTCTTCTAAGTCTAGTTTTGTAAAAGTTCCATCTTGGAAATGCACATCTACTGTTTAGGCCCTAAACAATGCTTTTGTGACTGCCTGTATAGAATGTATGAGCTGCAAATTGACATCCTCAAGTCACCAATTTCATCTCAGATAAGCCAAAGCAGATTGACGCAGAGCTTGCAATGGCAAGGCCCCAAGAGGACGTGAGCTCCAAGGACAGGACGCCTCCCGTGGTTGAGGCCGAGGTACAGACTGAACGTATTGCCTCCTATCCAGAAAATGTTAGTGACATGGAAGGACACGTACAGGGTGCGTCAAGCACTGCTGAGATCCAGGGTGAGTATTTCATTTTATCATAGCGTTTTTTTTTTTTATTCAAAGTGGATTGATGGTACAAATAATACCATTCATATCTTGTTAGATCAAGATGTGGAATTGATGGTTTTGGAGGAGGTTCCTAAAGCATCCCACATTTCAGTGGGTCTGCTGCATCACGCGTGGGAGAAGCAAGACCAACAGCCACTGTAACTAGGCACTTTTCTCAACTTTTCTTTTTTCTTTTTAATATAAATTGTGTTTAGCAGTTCCACTCTCGGGATGGTTGCCGGTAGCGGATGTTCAGACTCAGGTGGCGTAACGGGATTTTGGTCAATTTGATGGCGCGAGCCGACAGATTGCGTGCTCGTTTTATAAATGTGATGGCGCAAATCCAAGGCTCCCAATCATTTCATTGAATACATCGTTATCTCAAGTCTATTTATGTTGGTTGTTTGAAGTGCTGGGGTTTTTTTTCTACCCCGTTCAACCCCCCCCCCCCCCCACCCCCCCCCCCCACCCCCCCCCACCCAGGTTAGCGAAGGACGATCTAAAGCAAGGAGCGGCAGCAGGGAAGGAGGCTGAGGGAGAACTTGATGGTCATCAAAGGCTTTTGATGACATTTTACCTCCAGTATATCATTTGCTCACTACTAATGGGAATCCACCCGTGGTCATTGTTTACAGGTTTCTCAGAGCCCCTGTTTGTGAAAGCGTGCTCTCCAGCTCACAGACGCACGTCCGCTCTGGCCCTCCTCTCGGCTCAGGCTTCAGCGGACCAATCCTCTTCCCTGGTATCTCGCTCGCGCTCCGTCTCACCTCTGCACTCCAAGCAGCAGCGCGCTCTCCTGATTGGACTCTCGACAGGCCTGTTTGACGCCAACAACCCCAAGGTATGGCTGTGTCTTTGAAAATGCCAATTTCAAATACGTACTGCCGTTCTTTTGTGACTCTACACAGAATATCCTTTTGTGGCGTTTCAATTCCATTGCGCAATTGATGGAATTGGGATGACTTGTAAGTGAGCTCTAAACTCGGCAGTATTCGTTGATTCATACTGGCAGATGCTGCGGACGTGCTCACTGCCAGATCTCAGTCGAGTCTTCAGCTCTGCGCGAGACTCTGGCGTTGCGATGGAAGACTGCGTCGCACCAAACGCCAATGACGAGGATCAGGACCAAGCCAAAGACGACGAGCAGTCGGAGACAGAGTAAGAAAAGCGCACTCGAGCGTTTGCCGCCGTGTCGTTCCGCGTCCGTCGACGTAAAGCCGCGCACGTGCCTGCTTTTTAGTGCATACGAGGACGAAGACCTGCAGGACATCAGGGCGTCCATGGAGCGACTGCTGCAAGAAGAAAGTGACCTCATGCGGAAACTGCCACATGATGGAAGAGGAGACTTTAATGGAAATGCTACAGTTCGCCGAGACCAAGACCTTTTCAACAGGATCATTGTACAACTTGAGCAGGGAAACGATAAGATGGCTGTTGGTGAAGATGATGATGATGATGTGGAGGAAGAAGAAGAAGATGATGATGATGAAGAATGCTCAAACGGAAGTGCCATGGACGCAGGAGAGCTGCTCAGCAATGGTGCGGGAGAAGAGAACCACACTGGCAAGCAACAACTTGATGAATGGCAGTCGGGTAAGTGGGCATTTTGCAACGATTCTGCACAATGACAAAAAGCGAAATAACAACAAAACGAAAAAATAACAAAAAATACTGTCACTACGTATTGAAAGCTACCGTAGAGCTTGATCTGAAACGTGCCTTTCAAATGATTCTTTTTGGTAGACAACAGTGAGGAGGAGCCGGAGGGACAGAGTGAGCTTTACGACAGCATCTACAGTCGCTTGGAGGAGCATCGCTTCAACTTGGAGCAGCAGATGGGCTTTGAGAAGTTCATTGAGACCTATAATCACATCAAAGTGCGCAATGCTTCTTAACGTCACGCATAAGTCGTCAAACACCCGAGTGTACCGTACCATCTTGTTTCAGGCAATACGTGATGATGAAGATGATAATATCGATCTGGGCTCCAGTTTGGCCTTTCGCATTTTGGGGAATGAGCACCAGCATCTGTATCCAAACATCCTTCATCTCGTGATGGCAGATGGCGCCTACCAAGAAGGTCAGTGACTTTTTCCCCAACACACACTTCACATATTTTATGCGGGGGGGACCCAAGATAAAGACTGCTCCATATCACAAGTAGAAATTGCACTTTTTGTCCTGTATTTTTTTTTTCTTTCTCGTATTAACATTGTTCCCAAATGCCATCAAATAACAAAGACAAGTCTTGCCTGGAAACATTGAAATGTGCCCTCACCTGCATTGGCGCAAGGACGCTCATTGGCTCGCAATGCAACAATGACCTGCGCAGCACACATAACTGCGCGTGCTAATCGATAGCCTCGTCACATTGGCGTTCTTGAGGTGTCTTTACGTGCTTTTCTGTCTCGTCTCTTTTAGGCAATGATAAGCGTTCAGAGAAGTGGAGCCAGTGGCAATCCTGACCATTTGCTTTCTTCCTACAAAGTGTCATGATGTTCTATATAGTGTACAATAAAGCTAGAATGTTGCTTTGACTCTCTTTAGCTGAAAATATCTTGGTTTTACTTTGACATGTTCTTGCTAAGCAATGAGCCCCCCCCCCCCTTGCTCTTTGAATGAATGGAATGTGGATTTCAATGATTTGTAAATAAAAGCTGTAACATTTCACCATGCGCTGTCAAACATCTATGTCATCTCGGGTGCTCCTTACCATCCATGCTCAGGATCAGTGTACCAGGAATGAGTTGGAAGCCAATTTTTGTTTTATTTTTTTTCACCTTTTGAACTTGTCACACACAAACTGTTGTCTTTATTCCTCAGGTATGCAAACTAGGCTGCCGTATGGTGCCAAGGTAGTAAAGGTACTGTAGCAAGATTGCTGTGTGGAATGTGTTGAGGGAAGACTGAATTTTTCAGCTTATAGAAGTAAGGACATGAAATAGAATCATGTGGAAATTTGTCAAGTACAAAATAAACTTTTTGGCAATATGATAAATGCTTCTTTTGTTATTATGCTTGTTGGTGAATAATTGTTAAATCACAACTCAAACTGGGACAGTCACTTTAGAGTTAACAAAGTGAAGCCACTGTCCGATTGAGTTTTTGACTTGCTACTAATTGGACAAAAGACTCAGCTAGGTCTGTCTGTTCAACAACAACAACAGCAAAAAAGTCGTCACGAATGCCACTATATTAAAAAAATGGAAGCCTTACGCAACACTCATCAGAGGAACCCATTTTCTGAGGTTTAAGCAGTGCATTCATTTACCCCGTTGATCATTTGTTTCCTGAAGGAAGTCGTTGGAATCTACTCAAGCAGATGAGTGGAGTGCACACACCGACAGACAGCTTGATAGATGGTGTAGTAGGAAATTACAACTCTTCTTTCTTTTTTAGGATGATCTGCCGCACCATGTCAGCTATTTTTGGACGTAATTCTTCAATCGAAACCTGCGGTCCCCACGCATCTACCACTTTTCCATCCACATCGATAAGGTATTTCCAGAAATTCCAGTCGGGCTCCTTCCCAGAAGACTCTGTTGGAAACAAAATGACAATCTTCAAATGGTCTTTTGGTTCATTCCAGTCGCAAACGTGCCTTTTCAGGCCACTTGCCAAGGGTCAAATTGTTGCTCCGACAAAAAGTCCAGAACATTTGATTTGCCATTTTGCTATGGCTTTTGACATACTTTGGCGCGGCGCCCGTTTCTCCAGTTATTTGGAACTCACCAACAAGGTACTTGTAGACGTTGTTCGCTCCTGTTCCTACCACAGCAATTTTACTAAAGAGGGGAAATGAGGCTCCGTAGACTCGGCGCACAAAGCTGTCAATCTCCTTGTCACTGCCAGGTTCCTGCTGGCCAAATTGGTTGCAGGGAAATGCCAGGACATTGAAGTGATACGGCCCCAAGTCCCGTTGCAGTTTCTGAAGGCCTTTGTAGTGTTCCTCGGTGTAACCGCATTCGCTGGCCACGTTCACGACCAGGGATACCTGAAGGAAGAAAAGAAGAATCCCAGAAGAAGCACAGATCCAATCAATAGTAGCTTTTAGAGCCCTTGCGTGTCATTAGACAGGCAATCCCTTGCGTGTCATTAGACAGGCAATCTGGTCAAGTCATATTCTTGGCTGACCATTTGATTTGGACGGGTCAAGACATGCCTGTTTTCAAAATTCTTGAATCCAATTAGAACCAAGCAAAATATGAATCCCGCCTTGCCTTGCCTTGCCTTGCCTTGCCTTGCCATGGGCTGGGCTGGGCTGGGCTGGACCGGACCGGACCAGATGATGCTCAAAGTCATTCATAGAACTGCTGAATACATCAGTTTCGATCCAAAAAGTCCAGTAAGATTATTGTTGGTACATTGGATCATTTATGGTGTGCTCGTCGTGGGCGTGACCTTTGAAGAAAGTTCCGAAAGTTTGCAGGCCAAATTGCCACGTAAGCCAACGGAGCTCCCTTTTATAGCAGCATCCATCAGGTCCGCGATTAGGCACGCGAGGCATCTTCATCAAATATCAACCAAAGTTCCGTATGCATGCGCCAAGTTTCACGCAGAGGGAGACTTTTACACAAGCCCGGAGTACGGCAGCGGTAAAATGTCAAGACTTACCGAGCCCCGGTATTTTTCAAGGGACACCAATTTCCCTCTACTGTTCACCACTTTGAAAGTATACAAATCGTTTTGTTTGCTCGCTGCCAGGCCGAATAAAACTAGCAGCACGGGGAGAGTTGCGGCGGAAAGCATCTTTCTTGTTGAAGCACCAACGGCTGGCGCTGGCTGTGTTTCACTTGAGCGGCGGCGGCGGAGGCGGCGGCGGCGGAGGCGGAGGCGGCGGCGCTCCGCGGCGGCGGCGGCGGCGGCGCTCGTCAGTCGCCGCTCTGTTCGCTCCATTCACAGAGCACTTGTGTTGCGCAGAGACATACGTATGCACATCCGCCATATTGAATGTGTCAATTCTGCCTTGTAAACCAATGCAAGTCGATCGAGTGAACCTCAAAAGCGCCTTAGCACAAAGTGCAGATGTGCAAGTTAAGGCCTCTCGTTCACGTTCATGCTTCTCGTGCACGCATTGACGTCGTGCTGGGAAAAGCCACAAGCTGGAGGAAGCGAATGCATCATTGCACACACCCCTCCTGAGCGTCAGTGCAGCTCCCACAATGCAGCGGTGCAACATGGCGTCCAACGTTGCTGTAATTTCTAGGCCGTGGGTTCTGCAAAACATGTAGAACAGAACCTCATCGTGATCTTGACTCGACTTTAGAGCTCCAAAGTAAGTTAATACCCGCCTATCTCTTTCTTTTGGATCAAAGTCTATCTTCATGCTTTTGAAGGCTGACAACTGGGTGATATAGTATTGTTCATTTCCCGTTAGCTTGTCCTGAGAGTCGGAAGGTGTTTGATGTTTTTTAATGTTCTTTGTTTTCTTCGACAAGATATTCCATATAAAGTCAACTACTCAAAGCATCCATTAGAACACCAAAGTCACGTTTAGCCTTAAAATGTTTGTCTTTCCCTCCGAATTGAATTATTGTCACGCGATGTTCCCTTGTGTTTATGTTTTGAAAGTTAGCATCACTTAGCCGTTCACATGCTGATCGAGTCTTTTCCCAGCCGTGGTAACCAAATCTTTTTTTGAAGGTGCCTTTACTTCGCCGTTAATCAAAGTAGTAACTAAAAATCGTCCACTCACCGATGAGCTTTTTGTTTGACTGCATCAAAGGTGTGTGTGTGTGTGTGTGTGTGTGTGTGTTGTTTAGGTAACAAAATGTTCCTTGCGCTATTATTCATTGCTGATCATCCTGTGCAGCGTTGATACATAATCATGGTTCCCTTGAAATGCTTACGGTCAATATGCACAAAAGCGACAAGTGATAACCATCATTTTCGAGCCAAATGGAACAGATGGTTCACACAGCAACGTTTTAGACTGTGATGTAGTTCAATATGTCAGTGCCCAAGTGTGCTGTGTGGGCAGAACATCACTCACTCACTCACTCATTCATTCGTTCGTTCATGCTATTTTGCAGCACCTCCTGATTCAAAGGAGTCTTCATGATTCTACAGCTGAATTGCAAATAGAGAGATCACCTCTCCTGTTTCGAAGCCAAGAATAGTTTGATTGGAGCTCCGGGAAATGAAAAGGATCATGGTGGGCATATTTGTCAACCTCTTTTCCCTCACAAATTGCAGCCCTGCTCATCAATTCAACCTTTTTCTTGCAGGATTGAAAGCACGGACGGCTGTATCGCACTGTTGAGGGCTGCTGCACGTCCCCGCCGCGGGCTCAATGACAATGGAAGGATCGCTGACGGAGCAACAGCTCGGCCTCCGACAGGCAGAGGAGCGTCTTTACAGAGATTATATCCACAGACTTTTAAAAGTAGGCCAATATCAACATGGAAATATGATGGACTGAACTTGAACGTTATGAATGTGCTTGCTTTCACAGCAATCCCCAGAATACCCCAAGTATCAATACATATGCAAGCTGTGTTCCGTTCATATTGAGCACATTCAAGCAGCCCACAAACACATCAAGGAGAAGAGACACAAAAAAAACCTCATGGTAGGTGAATGCACCTTGTTTATGATGGAAGATGTCTTCACGTCTTTCCACGCTGCCATTTCAGGAGAAACGGGAGGAGAAGGAACTGCGCGCCCTGCCGCCCCCCTCTGCCTCGCAGCTGGGAGCCATCGAGACGGCGGTGGTGGAAGCCGCCAGCGAGCGAGGGATTTCTCACCGTGACTTTGAGCATCGGAAGGCTGTGGTTGTTAGGATGGAGAACATCATCCAAAACCACCTCGCAGGTTCCATGTCGTTTAGGCCTTGAGATGCAGCAATCTTTCAGTCCAGCACCGCAAGTGCATTTTCTAACATATGTTCTCCTTTCGAACCTCTTCTCTCTCTCTGTCTCTCTCTCTGTCTCTCTCTCTGTCTCTCTCTCTGTCTCTCTCTCTGTCTCTCTCTCTCTCTCTCTCTCTCTCTCTGTCTCTCTCTCTCTGTCTCTGTCTCTCTCTCTCTCTGTCTCTCTCTCTCTCTCTCTCTCTCAGCTTGCACCCTAAGTCTCTACGGCTCTTGTCTGACCCGATTTGCCTTTAAGACGAGCGATATCAACATTGATGTCGTCCACCCCTCCACAGTAAGTTTTCGCAGACCCTGGCTGGCAGTTAGTTTCCCCTTAGAAAGTGCCATCCGTGCATCCTTCCGTGTCATTGGTCAGAAGCGCGGCTTTGGATGTGACGAGCGAGGTCTAGCGTGGCGTGGCCTTGAGTCTTCGCAAGTCATTGTTTCTCTACGTGCTTTTTTTGTGTGTGTAGATGACACAACCGGAAGTCCTGATTCAAGTACTTGACATCCTCAAAAAAAGTAGTAAGTATCATTCAAACTTCAAATGGGATGTCATCAACTGATTTGAGCTTCGCGACGGCCGTGATACTTGTTCTCTGTGTGTGCCGCGTCTTCATTTTAGTACAACATTCAACGTGTGATTTCTTTCAGCTCAGGGTTGCGTAATGTGAGGTCGTTCGTGAGCCGACGTCATTAACTTGAATCCCTGCTGTGTATAGATGAATTTTCAGATGTTGTGTCAGACTTTCACGCCAAAGTTCCTGCCATCGTCTGTCGTGATGTCATCAGGTCAGTCAGTATTCTTTGGAAAATATCAGGAGAGTTTGACACAACTCTGTCTGTTTATTCTTTCTTTCTTTTTTGCTCGGCCATTTTGAAAAGGACACTTTCCCTGTTGATGCTTCTTTGCTCTTTTGCTCGGCCTTTTTGAAAACCACATTTTCTCCGTTTATTCTTCCTTTCTTTTTTGCTCGGCCATTTTGAAAGACGCATTTTCTCTGTTGATGCTTCTTTTCTTTTTTCGCTCGCTCGCTCGGCCATTTTGAAAATGACATTTTCTCCGTTTATTCTTCCTTTCTTTTTTGCTCGGCCATTTTGAAATCAGTGGCTTGACGTGCAAAGTGAGCGCAGGCAATGATGTTGCTTGTCTCACCACAACTCACATGGCAGCCTTGACCAAAATGGAACCCAGGTTGGTTCCCCTGGTGCTGGCCTTCCGCTACTGGGCAAGGGTGAGTACACAACTGATCATAGATCCACACGAGCCTCGATTGTGTTATTAGGTTGGCTAATGCGATGGCTCGCTTCTAAAAGGGACAGTTGACTTGAATTCTCTCGTATTTTCATTTGGTCACGTGCTCTTGATGTCCTTGGGTCCCTGGAAATGTGCTTTATACTATGATTTTGGGCCTTCTGAAAACTAAAGTGAGCTTTGTCTGCAGCTGTGTCACATTGACTGTCAGGCGGAGGGCGGAATCCCCTCCTACTCGTTGGCTCTCATGGTCATCTTCTTCTTGCAGCAGAGAAAAGAGCCCATCCTCCCTGTCTACTTGGGCCATTGGGTAGGTTTTGGAAAGCGCCGTCAATTGAGTGTGAGCGAGCAGCCGAGGAGCGTTGTCGGCGGCCGGCGGCGGCGGCGGAGCACGCGTCCAAGAAAGAAACCATTTTTCCATGTTCCCTGCCTTTTCAGATCGATGGCTTTGACGTGAAACGTGTGGACGAATATCATCTGACAGGAATCCAGTCAGACATGTATGTGCAGTGGGAGCACAGAGCTTCACAGACGGATGGCGGCGGACAGGTCGAGAATGGAAAGGAGGCCAGGCCAGGAGAAGGGCGATCCAAACCCCAGAAGGCTCCCGTTTCACATGGCTTGGTGAGTGGCGGCATTTGGGCCGTTTGCTCTCACTCGCTCTCGGTGCGACTTTTGACTTACTAGGTAGGCTCCTTTTTCAAAGGCACGGCTGACTTTTGAATCGAGCCAAGATGTGTCACTGGGACAGTTGTGGTTGGAACTCCTGCGTTTCTACACTCTGGAGTTTGCCTCGGAAGAGTACATCATCAGCGTCCGCGTCAAAGCGCTCCTTTCTCGGGAAACGAAGAACTGGCCTCGTCGCCGGCTCGCCATCGAAGGTGAGCCGTCCCGTTAGCCGGGGGAATCATGTACGGCTAACGACGCTGACTCGCATTGTCTCTTTCTTTCCCCAAGATCCTTTTGCCTTGAAGAGGAACGTGGCTCGAAGCTTGAACAGCCAGTTGGTGTTTGAGTACATCCAGGAGCGCTTCCGCACAGCTTATAAATACTTTGCCCGCCCGCAGAATAAAGGCGCCGTGGAGCACGAGAGCACGGTGACTGGCAAGCAGGGCTCCAAGAAGAAGGATGCCGTAGCAAGTAAGATGCTAGAGACCGAGTTAGCGGAGGAGAACGCTCAAATGACGTTGCGGCGAGCAAAGGGTGACGGGGAACCTGCGAGCGACAGTAACGCCAGGTCCCATCCGTCCGGAGAGGAGGACGAGAAGGCGCTCGACCGGAAGGCGCTCGACCGGAAGGCGCTCGACCGGAAGGCGCTCGACCGGAAGGCGCTCGACGATGGCGGCGGCCCGGCGGTCACGGCCCTCGACCAAGCTGCTTCCAAACAGCCTTCCCTTTCCGTCAACGGCCGAGTCGAGAGTGGGGAAGATGGGGAAACGTCTGTTTCCCAAAAGGAGGGCATGGGAACAACAGAGGACCTTCACTATATCTTTGACAAGATGATTTTCACTGAGGGCAAGGTGCGAAAGCCGTGCCGATTTGGAGCCATTGCAAGTTGCTGCTGCAAGTGCTGCTTTTTTCTCTTTTCAGCCTCCAAACGTGGTGTGCGGTATCTGCAAACGAGACGGTCACCTGAAGGATGAGTGTCCCGATGACTTTAAGAAGATCGAGTTGAAGCTCCTGCCTCCTATGAACAACCATTTCCGAGAGATCCTGAACGGGCTTTGCAAACTGTGCCACTGTGCGTCTTTGCCGGTCTTGGACGGAATTTGCCATTTCATTCAATGCAAATACAAGTCTAATCTACATTACAAATTGGCCTCAGAATGCATTGAATCAAGAGCATATTTTTATTCTGAAATAGCAATTAAGCACATCATAATTGACTGTCGTTTGAATTGTGAAGAGATATGAAATGGACCTCATTTGAAGATGCACATTTTTGCAGATAAACTGGCACCCACGCATGCTGAGCAGCAGAAAAGAGACCAGATCCTTGCCAGTCTGGAACGGTTCATCAGGAAAGAGTACAACGGTAACACGCTTCATACGTCACACGTGTTGCGCGGCTGGCTGCCTGCCTGCCTGCCTGCCTGCCTGCCTGCCTGCCTGCCTGCCTGCCTGCCTGCCTGCCTGCCTGCCTGCCTGCCTGCCTGCCTGCCTGCCTGCCTGCCTGCCTGCCCGCCCGCCCGCCCGCCCGCCCGCCCGCCCGCCCGCCCGCCTGCCCGCCTGCCTGCCTACCGCTGAGACCATTTCGATGTAATGACGCAATACGCGCTGCTTTAAAATACACATTGTTTTTGATGTGTGTGACTGCAGATAAAGCTCAGCTTTGTTTGTTTGGATCCTCCAAGAATGGCTTTGGTTTCCACGACAGCGACCTTGACATTTGCATGACTCTGGAGGGTCATGAAACTGCAGAGGTAGGCATCCAAACACGCATCGCTTGGCGTTACACATTGTAAACATTTTCTATCTCGCTACATGCGCAGAAGCTGAACTGTAAGGAGATCATCGAAGGCCTGGCTAAAGTCCTAAAGAAACATGCAGGTGAATTCACCTCGAATGATTCATTTGCGTGACGTGCTTGATTGACTTCTTTTCCAAACCACAGTACACTCAAATGGTTTGGATGAGAAAACTCTTAACTCTAGTAGATATGAAAATGGCACAGAGTAAAGGTCATCCGTGTTCTCCCATGATGTTCCACCGCAAGGGCTGAGGAACATCTTGCCAATTACAACGGCAAAAGTGCCGATCGTCAAGTTTGAACACAGGCAGAGCGGTTTGGAGGGGGACATCAGTCTCTACAACACTCTGGTGAGCGAGCGAGTGAGCGAGCGAGTGAGCGAGCGAGCGAGTGAGCGAGCGAGTGACGCAAGCCTAATCCATCAGTTTTGGAGAAACGCTTGTCAAATGCCAGTCACCCATTTGCGCTAGGCACAACATAACACCAGAATGCTGGCGATGTATGCAGCCCTGGATCAACGTGTGCAGTTCCTGGGATACATGATGAAGGTTTTTGCAAAGGTAGGTCATGAAGGTGAAGCGCAAAGTGGCCGTCTTCAGCCAGCCATCGGGAATTTGTGTAACAGGTCAAGCTTGTCTTTCGACTTTGTGTGCTCCCAGCGCTGCGATATCGGAGACGCGTCTCGAGGGAGTCTCTCGTCTTACGCGTACATCCTGATGGTGCTTTACTTTCTGCAGCAAAGACAGCCGCCGGTCATCCCAGTCCTGCAACAGGTACGTACGCTCGCTCGCTCGCTCGGGGTGGGGCGCTTAAGGTGAAATGAAAACGTTTCCTCTTAGATCTTTGACGGAGCAAGCGTTCCCCAGAGAATAGTCGACGGTTGGAATGCCTTCTTCTTCGATGACCTTGAAGATTTGGTGAGAGGCGAGCAAATGAGCTTTGAAACATATGAGTTTTGAAACTCCAAGCAATATGATTGTGTCGTTTTGCAGCGGCAGCGTCTGTCCCAGGCGGAGCTCAACACGGAATCTGTGGGTGAGCTGTGGTTGGGCCTCCTGCGCTTCTACACGGAAGAATTTGACTTCAAAGAGCACGTCATCAGCATCCGCCAAAAGAAACGCCTCACCACCTTTGAAAAGCAGTGGACCAGCAAATGCATTGCGATTGAAGGTGCTCCCATGAAGATGTGGCTCACTTCAAACAGTACTCGAGATGTGGCTCACTTCAAACAGTGCTCTTTGCACTGACAGACTTTTTTTTTTTTTTTTTTAAACTTTTTTTTTTTTTTATCTTCCTCTCAGATCCTTTTGATTTGAATCATAATCTCGGTGCCGGAGTTTCTCGCAAAAGTACGTATTTATTGACCTTATGCTTTGGATTGCTCCAGTTTCATCCTATCTCATGACTGCTATAAATAGACAAACAGTCCAAATGATGATGATGATGATGTTTATTTTCTTCCTTCCCTTTTCTCTTCCAGTGACAAACTTTATCATGAAGGCTTTCATAAATGGGCGCAAGCTCTTTGGGACTCCCTTCTACCCAGTGCCTGGGACCGAAGTGGTATGGGCTAACAAAAACGTTGCACGATTGTAACCGGGCGCCGGCGGCGGCGCAAATACGCTAAGAATGCACGATAATTATCGGTGGCCACTCGTTCAAATTGGAACATGTCGCCTATTATTTGTTTGCACACGTCTGCAAAGTAGCCTTGGCTTGGAATAACAAGAAGAATAAAAAGAATGGTTTTTGTGCAGCAGAGGCTCCGCGCTAAACACTCTCCAAGTGGCAGGAGCCAGGGCACCGAGCCTCTTTTGATCACGTCGGACCGTTGGGTTTTTTCTCTCAGATAGTTAGGGTGCATTTGTTGAAGAATGCCCCGTATTGCCTTCTGCAGGACTACTTCTTTGATGCAAAGGTTCTAACTGACGGCGAGTTGGCTCCAAACGACAGGTGCTGCAGGATCTGTGGAAAGATTGGACATTATATGAAGGACTGTCCCAAGAGACGCAGGTTGGACAAAATACAAAAACTAAATGCTATGACTACAACTTGTGTCTGCAAAAGAAGAGGAATGGGCTCCAATGGGGCTATTTGCTCTAGTAGTAGACGAGAACGAGCGAGCTGGATCCGACCGACTGTAAATGTAGTCATTCGAATTGCTTTTCTTCATCAGAATGAAAAAGAAAGAGAATGACAAAGATGAAGATGTGAAAGATGATGAGCGGGAGCAAAAAGAGCGACGGTGTTTTCAGTGTGGCGACACTGGTCATGTGAGGAGAGACTGCCCCGAATACCGCCATCTAAAGCAGAGGACGGCTATGGCGTCGGGTGAGTAAACCCCTGGTTAAGATGTGATCTTCAACTTGGAAGAAATTCACTCAGTAACATAGGACCAACATTTTCTTTTTATTTTATTTCATTTTTTTTTTTTTTTTTAAATAAGCGCAAAATCAAACGTTTATTCAGCGGGAGGAAATGTTTCAAATGAATTGATTAGCACCTCTGATGTCAATACTTAGAATCAAACCGCACCATCTAATGCATGGTGGTATTTTTTGTCAGCTCCTCACACGGTACGGTCTTTGGTGAGTTCTCAAGCGACGAGTGGCTCCCAACTAGCGGCGGACTGTCCTAGTAGGGCCAGGCTACCCTCCGAGAGCGTGAGTAACGGCCGCTTTGAGACCGGACCTGATTCGAACACGTGAAAGTAACGGTTGCTCTCATCAACATGCAGATGTGTGATTCCCCCCCCCCCCTCTCTCTCTCTCTCTCTCTCTCTCGCTCTTTTTAGTCTGACAGTCGCCAGACTCCACCCTACTCTCCGCAGCCCCCAGCCGTATCGCAAAGTTCCCCTCAGTCGTCCAGTTCTCCCAAGTCGAGCCAAAATAAAAGCATTTGTTCAGGTCCCCAGAAACAGCCTGCTCACCACCACCACCACCCCCACCCCCCCCAGGTCCCCCTTTTCAACTTCACCTCTTCCCACCCGGGCCACTTTCACCTGGGGACACTCGCTGGCCGAGGTCCTCTTCCCCCGCAGCAACAGCAGCAGCCGTCACAGGGGCAGCAGCCTCAGCACCCGGCTTCCGCCTCCTGGCCCATCCACGGACCCGTCGTCTGTAGTCCGAACCCGAGCGGCGGCGCCCCCTCCCCGCCTGGCCTGAAATTGGCTCTTCGGTCAGGGCCGGGAAGCGGCGCGAGCCCCGGAAGCAGCCCCGACGCCGTCAACCTGAACGATCCCAGTATCATTTTTGCACAGCCGGCGGGAAGAGCCGTGAGCGTTGCCGGAGCGGGACGTGAAGGACACTGGCTCAACCGCTTGGTACAGCCTGCTTCGCTTCTGGGAAATGGCACTGTGCTCAAGTCAGGTATTGATTGACTGGGTGGATTTTTCACAATTTGTAAGGCTGTTACTTTGACAGTCTTGCCGTTATGCAATGCAATGTAAATGGTTCAACAAAGAAAATTCATTGCCCCCGCCCCCCTTTTTAAGACAAGGTGATAATGTCTTCCCGTAGATATATAAAAAACGTCACCACCTTGTCTTAAAAACAGCAAAGAAACATGACATTTTTATTTGGCGTGTGCTCTGCTCTCTCTCTTTCTTTCCAGAATTGGGCCACCCATCCCAGTTTATTGGTGTGAGCCAAGGTCCTCAGCTGTGGGAGCACAATAAAACAGCCCAGTTTGCACTGTCTCCTTCCTGGCCGTACCGAATGCCTCCGAATTTTATCCAGCAGGGAACCGGTGGCTACCAACCAGGTCATTTTTGAAAATCACTACTGCTGTTTCAAAGAACACAATTGAGTCGCGCTCAAATAAAGACCAAACGACGGCTAACTTCTTACTGTGGTACAATTCAAAAGTCCCGCAATCGTGCACATTTGAGCCCCGCCATCATTCAATAGTGCATTTTGTTGGTTGCCTCAGATCACAACTTTGTTCATGTGTCTGCAGGCTCCATGCTGCATCCAAATACAAACCTGCCCATTGCCCATGTCAGACACCCAGCGAATCTAAATTTCATCCAACAGAAGAAGTGAACTGCCGGCCTGCCTGCCGGCCGGCCGGTGGCCGGCAACCGCCCGCCTGCCTGCCTGCCTGCCTGCCTGCCTGCCTACCTGCCTGCCTTCCTGCCTGCCTTTTTTCATTTGTTTTATGGCCAGTGACACACCAGAGTAAATGATGTACCCTTTGCACCATTTATAGCGGCAGAATTTTTAAAAGAATTGTATCATTTTTGTATAGTTTTTATGTCCCATTTTTTTCTCATGAAATTGATTTGTGATACAAATGTCAAAGATTTTAATTCCCCGATTTTGAGGGGGTCCAAAAATGCTTTTATTTCTTGTGTAAAGGATGAAAAAAGTAAATATGTATTTTTATTAGCTTCTGTGTTTGCCCCAACAAATGAAGGCTTTAAATACATCTTTGATTGAAAACTACTTTGAAACAAAGTAGTGCCAAGGCCGGACGTACGAATAAGGGAAAGAAAATAAAATCATGGCAAACCACCTTCTGTCTCATGTTTCGTCATTGAATTCACGAGTGGAAGGTCTCTGTTGATTTTGTATCCATTATTATTATTGCACGCATGGAGACTCCTGGCGAGTTTGCACCGTGCTCGCCATAGTCTAAAAGGAATAGGAAAAGAGCTTATCGTTTATAATGTCCAATTTTAGCCCATTTCTTTGCACATTGACATAGGTCGTGCGTTGGAGGACGCGGCCTGCCGATTTGGAAAGAGCTATAGTCCAAATTGGCCGCGAGTTATGCGGAGCTTCCAGGGCTGTGAACTGGCCTTGGGAGGACGCAGATGACTTTGCATGAACCAGTTTGACTTCCCTCACACGCACGCACGGACTCGCAGACATTAAGCACCTGCCGCGGTATGCCAACAATCTTCTGGTAGTTGTCACGCTATGCAAATGAAATGCACCTTTTCTCATGTGCGTCACATGACCTTGTCGGAGCCGTTGGCAGCTGGCGACTAATGTTTGGGCATAACAAACAACACGTTGTAATTATTGCTTCAACATAATTATGAGTTTGAGATGGCGATAATGACGTAATTGCACAATTTGGACAAAACATGTTTATGATTAGACAGCAAAATAAAAGTGGCTGTTGCTTCCTTAGCTCGCTCCCAACAGTCAAATGAGCAGCCATCTGGGAAAGGAGACAATAAGAAAGTGGTTACAAATGGTTTTCGAATGAAAGCGGGGTCAACCCAACCCAACCAGCAGCATGATCAAACGCCCACGTTGCCCTCCCTCTCTTGTTTGGACGCCTGAAGGGCTTGGCCCGGCTGGGCTGGGTTGGGTTGGGCCTGGCCCGGCTGGGCTGGGTTGGGCCTGGCCCGGCTGGGCTAGGCTGGGCTGGGCTGGGCCCGGCTGGGTAGCCGCGCGCGCACCTGTGACAACTCACTTGTTTTTCCCCTCCAACTCGCTCCCACGCTCTCCAAGTGGACACTCTTGCACTGCCTTCGCCGCAGGTGACATTCTCTTGGATGAGAAACATATGCCGTGCCGTGCAATGCACACAAATCTTAAATCGGCTTTTACGCACGCGTGCACGTTCTGGTACCATATCCCAATGCTTTCATTCAAATGTTACATTTGGGTTTGACTTTTCATTTCCTGTGAAGATTACACTTTGTATGTTTGAAAGAACTATGTAGCTTTTATGCAACAGTACTTTATTCTAACATATCATGTGAAATGCCATGGACTGCTTAAGAAAAGTAGCATCGATGCGACATCACGTCGAAAATGTGGGAATAATCAATCCTAGCTCGGGCTGGACGGTACGACTGAAAAGTATATCACAGTGACTGAAGGGCAGATCGCAATATGAGCATTGGTTGATATTGGTATACATTGACGTGCGGTTTACTATTGACAAATAAGGACCAGGAGGGAAAAAAAGGTATGTATTACGTCATTTATTTGAACATGTCCTTAACTGGTCGATGCAACTGTGAAAATGTCAAATAAACTGGACAATATAGATGAAGTAAATGTCCAAAGCATCCAAAGTAGGCCAATTGAACACTCCAAATTGTAAAGTCTGTATGAGGCCGGGTGGCTGTGCGGTGCGGTGCGGTGCGTTACGTTGCGGTGCGGGGCGGGGCGTTACGTTGCGGTGCGGTGCGGGGCGGGGCGGGGCGGGGCGGGCCGGTGCGGTGCGGTGCGGTGCGGTGCGGTGCGGTGCGGTGCGGTGCGGTGCGGTGCGGTGCGGTGCGGTGGATGCTTGGTTGCCCGATGTCGGGTGCACCCCGTGCAAAAACGTGACTCAATCAGTGCGTGTACGGAGTTGGTTAAATATCGCCCCCCAGTGGCCACGTTCTGCCAATCATAATCTGCTGTTGAACTTTTCATTCTATTTCATGACGTTCATTCAAAGCAAATGAAACGTTCAAAAACATATGTGTCTATGAATGACAGAGTAACTCCCCAAACTAGGTGCATACTTCCAGTGAGGATCGGCACGCTATTTTTTTTTCTCAGCCCTGCAGGTTGTTTAGTAACTCCTCTATTTCTCGGCACATTTTGTTTCTTTCTCTTCCCCTGATTTTCTCCAGGATTTGAATGCTGTTTACGCGATAGACAGACGGATGTTGTATAGCTGCTGCCCTCATGTAATATTCTATAGACTTGTATCTCTCTCTCTGGGCGGACTGTAAATATTTTGCATAGTAGTTATAAAGCATCTGTCTGTCTCCGGGTTCCTGCTCACCCTGATGGAGAAGGAGTTCCTCAAATATCTCAGCGGCTTTAGCTTGCTCGTGAGTCGACTTTACATATAGATTTGCCAGAGTTAATTTTCTCTTGAGCGAAGATTGACGGTAGAGAAGAATCACTTCTCGATAGAGAGCGACGGCCCTGTCGACCAGCGCTGGTTCCGGCCAAATGTCCCTGTGTGAGAAAACCTTCTTTTTGTAGCAGATTGCAGCACACCTCTTAAGATAACGTTCTCCCGGATGTCTTTCCACAGCTTCTTCTGCCAAGTCGAGCGCTTCGTCCATTGATAAATACACCCTGAACACTTTGAGTAGCGGTTTAATACCGCTGTAGCTGCTGACGGGCTTTTTCAGAATCTCCTTGGCCAATTGCCGCGCTTCCCCTTCGATTCTTCTTCCTCGAGCGGCACAAGCGGCAAGGTAAATTGTCGCAAGGTACAGGTTATCGGGGTCGTGTTTTTTGGCTACTTTCAGTTTTTCAAAAGCGTTCCCATCGAGTCCGCTTTGATATAGCTTGGACGTGCTCGCTAACGCTAGCACGTGACTGGAGTGCCACTCGATCATGTCAGGCTGCATCCTGATGGCCCTCTGAAAATATTGCAGCGCCACAAGTGTATTGTCTTTGCCAAATTTCATCAGAGCCCAGGCTTTTTCAGCGCAGATCTCGGGGTGGAGTTCCTCTGGACACGGTGAAGGATATTCGGTCCCAAGGCTGTCAACCTTGGACAGGTAAGTCTGACATTGCGTCGCTTCTCCCATGCAGTAGTGCAGCCAAGCCAAGTTGCCGTAGTTGACCGCCAGCCACGGGCCCTCCTCCGAGACAGTATTTCTCATCTGACGCAAAGCCTCCGCAGCCATGCTGAAGAAAGCCAAGGCGTCTTTGCTACTCCCGAGCCGGTAGCTTACGTAACCTTGCAAGTTGTAAATATGTCCCAGCCACTTGTATCCCTCCACCACGCCGATATCTTCCAGTTGATCTCGGAGGAGGAAAAGTTTGGATCTTTGGAGGTTCAGCTTCCACGTGAAGTGACATTGCAGGCTCTCCAGCTCGGTCTTCAATGTCCTTTGAGTCCGTTTGGCACTGAAAGTGGACGGTGACTCGCGTTAAAGGGAAAAAGCAGACAGAGCAGTTGAGTAAGAAAAGAAAGAAACAAATCCAAAAGAGAATACAAAGATGCCAAAGAAAAGCGGTGGAGAAAGGCACAGTCGTAGACGCCGACAAACACGTCTCGGCACAGACAAGTGCAAAATGAGCAATCTCAAAGGCAGAACTCATTCACCTCATCGTGTAGTTGCTCTTTCTCCCGAGGAACTCACTATTACGTGTTGCTTTGGGTGCTGCATGCACCACAAGCTCAGTTCAAGCTTTTATGGCGCAGTAAAACATGGCCATTGTTCTTGGACTCTGGACGGTGACGTCAAGTCATACTTTCGTTCGGAAAAGATCTGTTGTGCGTGCGTCGTCTTCATTTAGTTGACCAAATAACATGTATCTTTTCAGATGGCATACAAAGACGGACGGGCTCTAGCGTGATCACGTTAGATCGGCCATTCGAGTGACTACGCACATTCGCCCACTTGGTGGCAGTGGAGAGGGCCGAGATACCGTGTGTTGGAGTTCAGCAGCGGCCGGCAGCCGCAGCCGCAGCCGCAGCCGCAGCTGCAGCCGCAGCCGCAGCTGCAGCCGCAGCCGCAGCCGCAGCCAACCGGAAACCAGAGAGTCAAGAGAGACGTCATTTGTGTGACGTCACGGATCCTGCGACAGACAGATCCTTCAATCGGCATGTTGCAGAAAAAGTAGGTAGGTCTTTACCTCGTTTGATTGTTCTAGCGAGCGGGCGATTTCTGCACTTGATACAAGCATGCGACGTGCACACAGTTGGGTCGCTCGTTATCCTTCTACGAGGTTCGGTGAAATGCCTTCAGGCCAGCTTATCGCTCTTGTGTTTCTTTGCAGTAGATAGATGATGCGCCTAATTGGGCACTTTTTGCCACTGACGACGAGGACAAGATTTGAAGCGGAATGGAGACGTGGACTCCCAACCCCCGAGCCAAGCCATTTATACCCCGCCAGCAAAGAAGCTTGTATCTCACTTATAAATACAAAGTGTTCAACAAGAGGTCTATTCGTCGCTTCTGTCAGGTGACACCAACGTTTCCCGTATCACTCACTCCACCATCAGCAACTGCGGATGAAATCAACGTTGCAGATCAATTCTTTCTAGTGGTCACTTTGTGTCTCGTCATTTTTCATTTGATGTCAAAGCATCATTGAGTTTCTTCACCGTCCTCACATTTAAAAACGACCCATTTGAAGAACTCTGTGCGTTTCATTGGTCTTTCACAGGCTGGTGCTGTACTCTTTCTACTGGTAACTGTCGTAGTCAATATTAAACTCATCTTGGACACAAGAAGAGTTGCTAATGAAGAAGCAGCAGCAGCAGCAGCAGCTGCTCAAGAATACGGTATGGCGTTGAGTCTGTTTTGTCCAAAAACCACCGTGGGCGCGCTGGAATTCACCAATGCTTTTCTTTTAGAGGACGTAATGCCCAACAGGGAGACTCCTCGCAGACCAAAGGCAAACGGGCGCAAGGTCCTTGACATTGAGGTGTACTCGAGCCGCTCCAAAGTTTACGTGGCAGTGGATGGCACCACGGCGAGTTCAAAAGCGCGCCCAACTGACAACGTTGACGTGCTTGACTGCACACATGAGCAAAGGTTTCTCCCCTTGATTTTTGGAGACATTCTGCTTTCCTGCAGGTGCTGGAGGATGACACGCCGCAGCAAGGAAGAGGCATCCATGTGATTGTTCTCAACCAGGCTACAGTAAGCATCATCTCCTTGATATCTTCAGAGGTTCCGTTCTGGCTCCCGGGTGGAGTTTGCATGTGCTCTCCGTGTAAGATGGGACGTGCGCCCGCCCGCCCGCCCGGCCGCCCGCCCGCAATATCCAATATGGTGGAGAGAAATATTTCTTTGGCCTTTTTCCTCTTTCCTAGGGTCACGTGATGGCCAAGAGAATTTTTGATACCTACTCACCCCATGAGGACGAAGCCATGATCCTCTTTGTCAACATGGTGACTCGAGGTCGAGTTCTCATCTTCACCATTAAGGTAAGTTACTAGCTCTCAGTAGCCCCACTCTGCTTGACATCGCCCGCTGTTTTGTGTGCAGGACGAGGGTACGTTCCATCTCAAAGATGCGGCCAAAAACTTGCTGAAAAGTCTGGGGAGCCAGGTCTCGCTCCTTCTCAGCTGGAGAGACATGTGGACTCTGGTGGTGAAAAAAGGAGGTAGAGTTTCTTTGACAATGGTGTAACTGGAAAGCCACAAATAGGTTCCATAGGTAAGCCAATGTCTGTTCTTTTTTGACTGACGAGCTGCACATTTTTTGTTTTTGGAGGTCAAGTGTATGGTGAAAAGCAGTCCAAATCTCCTGCTCTTTCCACCTGGGGCGATCCGGTTCTTCTTAAAACAGAAGTGCAGCTCACTGCCTCTGAAGGTAGGCTGTCGTTTGCAATCCAATCATCTAGTGTCAAAGTCGTTTTTTTCGCGGGCCGCAATGTCGTCATAGCTTCTTTCGGAGGGCCATTCTGACTGCCAACCCAAATCAATGTATGAGCGCCTCATATTATTTACAGTCAAGGCTACAAAACAAACTGACCAATAACTGGTTTTCAAATCAGACGAGTAAAAACTGGTCAAATGTTAAAAAAGAAAAAAGAGCGAGAGAGATGATTAAAAGTGAAGACAATTTGCAATTCTAGTAATGACACACGGATTTGGTGCACAATTTGTCTTCGCCGGCCACATAAAATGATGTGGTGGGCCGTGTCTGGCCCCCGGGCCGTGAGTTTGACACCTGCGATCTAGCCGCTCCTTGCTCATCAGGGGCAATCAATATTTGTTCATTCTTTCTAGCGCCCACCTGCGACCACGCTTGGTGTACATATACTGGTGCGTTTTTCCAAGGGCTAATAGGTGGCCGATTGATTCAAGTTTGATGTGCTCAGAGGGCGAGTGCCATTGGGCAGACACCGAGTGGAACAGGCGGCGGAAGCTGTTCTGCAGCAAAGTGGAGGGATACGGCAGCATCTGCAGCTGCAAAGACCCGGCGCCCATTGAATTCAACCCGGAACCTGTAAGACGCCACCAATTTCATAGTCGAACTTTTGCTTGAGCCAGCTCAAGTATGGACAAATATTCGATATTAGAATGTGCCTTAGCAGCAGCGCTTCTTGCATTTTCTTTCCTCGAGCTGCCCAATAACAGCGTCTTCAACGTCCCCGTCGCCGTCATTGCGGGAAACAGACCCAACTATCTCTATCGGTAAGAGCTCGTCCTTAAAAGGGGATTGGCTCTTAGTTGTTGTTTGAAAAGTGAGACAGTTCGAGTGGCCTCGTTATTTGCCGTGCGTTTTCAGAATGCTCAGGTCGCTTCTTTCCGCTCATGGTGTTAACCCGCAGATGGTCACGGTCTTCATTGATGGCTATTATGAGGTATGTAAATCATCTCCAGGAAATGAATGGAATCTTGGGTTGCTTGACCACCGGCCGGCCGTCTGTCTTCTCCTCCTGGAAATGAGGAGAAGCCACACGGACGCTAGACTGATCCCATTCTTTTCCTATGCGTGACTCAGGAGCCTATGGATGTGGTGGCGCTGTTTGGACTGAAGGGAGTTCAGCACACACCCATCAGCATTAAGAATGCTCGGGTGTCACAGGTTGGTGCCTCGAGATAGAGAGGCTATCTTGATATGAAATATCTCCACACTGGTACTGAAACGATGAAAGTTGATTAAGAAGTTGATTAGCTGTCGGCTATAATTGTCCTGTTTTTAGTTCATGATTTAGTTTGGTATATTGACAAAAAAGAATCATGTAAATCTGCCCTTCTTGGTCACAGCACTACAAGGCCAGTCTGACTGCAACGTTCAACCTTCATCCGGTGAGCCTTCTCCCGAAAACACCCGCTTGTTGATTTTTTTTTTCATTTTTTTTTCTTTCTTCTTTTCTTCCGTTTGTTCAAAGAAATGTGATGACAGTACACTGCTGAGTCCATTTCCTATTTATTTGAATGGGGGCAAAAATGGAAGGAATTCTATTCAAATGATGACACCTTGTATAAAAGATCTTTTTTTTCTCCAGGAGGCCAAATATGCTATTGTGGTCGAGGAAGATTTGGACATCTCCATTGACTTTTTCAGGTACGTACTTTTTCATGGGCAACAAGTGGCTGAAGCCCACACACTGCGTTTGCCCACTTTGTTTTTGCTGTTGGAACTTCCAAGTTTTCTGAGTCAGACCGTCCATCTGTTGGATGAGGACGACAGCCTGTATTGCATCTCAGCTTGGAACGATCAGGTGAATAAACAAAGGCCTTTGTTTTTCTTTTGAACAAAGCCTACTGGTTGAGTTCCTTTGGCTGTACCTATCTGTTTTGGGTTGAGAACCGAGGATTTGCCTTAGGTTGTGTCATCACTGTGTATTTTCAAATATGATCAATTGTTTGATTGATCTTTGAGTACGCTGACTGGATGTGTGGCTGGCGTAGGGCTACGAACACACGGCAGAGGATCCCGCCTTGCTCTACAGAGTGGAGAGCATGCCCGGCCTGGGCTGGGTCCTGAAAAAGAGCCTCTATAAGGACGAACTGGAGCCTAAATGGCCAACACCGGAGAAGGTGCGCCATTCTTTCTTCTCGCCCTCCTTGTGTTGTCGCTGTGCTACGACGCTGCGTCTCTCCTACCTAGTTGTGGGATTGGGACATGTGGATGCGAATGCCAGAGCAGAGGAAGGGCCGAGAGTGCATCATACCCGACGTGTCCCGCTCCTACCACTTTGGCATCATCGGCCTCAACATGAACGGCTACTTTCATGTAAGCTCTTCAACCCCTTCATTTCATTTCATTTCATTTCATTTCATTTCATTTCATTTCATTTCATTTCATTTCATTGGAATGCACAGTCAAGGTTCTTCTTTTTGTTCTTTTTCCATAGGAGGTGTATTTCAAGAAACACAAGTTTAACACGGTTCCTCGCGTGCAGCTGAAGAACGTGGACAGGTGTATGACTCGCGCTTTTATATGCGCTGGCTGGGGTTCTAACACTGTTGCACTCATCTATTACATATGGAAGAAGTGCGAACCAAATGTTTTCGTGTTTTTTATTTTTTTTATTTTTTTTTTCCCCCCTTTGTTTTTCCAGCTTAAAGAAGGATGCTTATGAAGTGGAAATACAAAACCTGTTGGGGTGAGTGACCTTTAGATTGGACACTGAGCATCGTGTTGATTTGAAGAAGGAGGAAGTTGGACTTTCTATCTTTCTCCAATTCAACAAGTTTGGGATTGATTGCAGGGAGGCGGAGGTGCTGGACCACACCAAGAACCCGTGTGAGGACACCACGCTGCCAGACTCTTCTGTGGGCAAAATCTACGTCATGTTCATTAAGATGGAGTCTGAGACGGACACCTCCACCTGGACCGAGCTGGCTAAGGTAGACGCTGCAAAACCTTTTCTGTTTGGCGGCGAGGACTCGCTAGTAGCGTTGTGTGCCTTGTCTCAAAAGCCACTTGTGTCTCCCTCATTCCTCGACCAAGTGCCTCCATGTTTGGGACTTGGATGTTCGTGGAAATCACCGAGGCTTGTGGAGGCTCTTTAGAAAGAGGAATCATATCCTGGTGGTGGCCGTGCCAATCTCCCCATACTCGTAAGTTAGTTATTGTGGGTATTTTTCCCAACAAAATAACTTGAGTAGATGGAATGGATGGCTAACACTTGTGTCTGATTCTTTATTGTGACCAGTGTGAAGAAACCTGCCAATGTCAAACCAATCTACTTAGAGCCTCCCACCAAAGAAGAGGCTGCACCAGCAGAGCAGCTATAAACACACACACATGCACAGACAGACTTAAAGCCTGCTCACCACCACAACATTTGAACCAGCTCAGGCCTTAAGGAATTCTTCAACACAGGACCCGCAACCTTTCCTTTTTTTATGATAACAAAACACTGCTAAATCAATCTGCCATTGCTAAGGGACTGATTCTATTTGCCTAAAATGGTGGGAACCTACTTGATGAACAATTTTCCCCCATTACTATATTGCTTGACTTTTTTGCAGAAGATACCTACTTTGTAGGCACTTTATTGCAATCCCTTTTTAAAGTGCTTTTTATGTTCCTATAGATACTGCACAGTATTGGAAGTACATCAAAATTGCTGAATAATGTCCATATTTCAAATAATGAACATTTGCTCCGCTAATCAAGCTGATTGGAGGCTTTCTTGAATGGAAATTAGTCCAGGGTTGGAGAAGGATAGAAATTATACAGCTGCTCTTTTGAGAACGCAAGACAAGACCCAAACTACCTAGCAACAACACAACACACAGCACCTATCAATACTGTGCACTATTTTCTTGCATTTCAAATGTGTCAGAACAAGGTGTCGTGTTAAAAGTGTATGAGAGGTATGAGACGATGTATCTAAAAAATAGAAAAAGAAGGCCCATCCAGAAAAGTTGACTGATTAAAGAAAAGAGCGGTGTTATATAGTCATGGTGTCAAATTTTCAATTTTCTTTCTTTTAACTACTGAGAGCTTCGGCCACAAACTGTTGAAGTTATCTGTATTTATTTGTCCCTTTATCAATGAAAGTGTTTGCTTTTCTTTTGTCTCTATTTCAAGATTCAAAATGATGATCATGTATGTATATATATATATGTATATACATATGTATATATTTTGAGGAAAAATGTTCCATATGTATTTTTAACTGAGGAGGTTGAGGATGGTTCTTTAAAAAGCCCTGTGGGTTTTTAATATTGACTGCATGGCTCAGTTGCCTCTGGTTGGATTTCTTTTCTTTGTAGTACATCAAACTGAGAAAATATTCAGATTGAGGCCCTGGAAAATGCATGAACATCAAGAATATTCTGATTTGTACAACTCCAAGTGACATTAAAGTTGCGGAAAACTCTTTTTCACTCCACAATTGTTTGTTCTCTGCCTGGTCGTAGTCACTGGTCAATGACCGACGTGCCGAGTTTTGCGCGCCGATTGCGGGGCGCGCACAGATGGATGGACGACCGTCCGTTCGCACCAGTGGAGTGCTGATAATGCAAATAAATGCTTGTATTTTAGATTGGTTGGTGTTAACTACAGTTAATGTTAAAGTTGACATTGAGCCAGCCGTTGCGGTGAATTGAAAACCACAGAATTTGCCAATGGCTGTGTTTTCTTTTGCATCGACATTTTCATATGGAGGAAGCCAAATTTGCTTCTGGTTGAGTTAGCAGAGATGTCTTGCTCCAGGCTCTCCTTGCTCACTTTTGAAGGTTGCAGTCATCCCGGGTGTAGTGGGGGGCAGGGCTGCTACCGTCGGCCGCATGAATTCACGCTACGTACTTGGTGATCCATTCGGTGTTTGCCACTCTCAACTGACTCTTTTGTCCATGTGACAGTAGAAATACATCGACACCATCAAGGCAGCAATCTGAGGAAAGAAGATATGAAATGTTAAATGTGCGCTCTCTTGAATTTTACAGTGCAGTTCATTTCCATGCAGTGTGTGTGTGTGTGTGTGTGTGTGTGTGTGTGGGCTCATTTAAACATCTTTAAGCGTAAGTCAGAGGAAAAAAATTGGATTATGATTACATTTCAATAAGCAATATCTGACATCCATATTTTATTCTTTAACTTGTCATTGAACAGGGTGTTGTATGGAGATCCAAGTTTAGAGTGCCGTAATGTAACATTGCATCAACTATTTTTGTGCACATTTACCTCTAAAATAGCAACTCCAGCTGCAATTGCTCCCACAATGTTTGCATGCTCCGTAAGGGACTGCAGGATTTGTTCAAAACAACCCTAAGAAAGAGACTTGGCGTGTTAATGTCAGTGCTGTACATGGTACAATCAAATGAAAGCACCGCTGTAAACGTCAACTTCACCTCTGTCGTGGTTGCATTGCAGGGCTCAGTGAGCACAGCGTGGCTAGCGTACGCGCAAAGGATTCGCTTGGCCTGTGAAAAAGAAAATTGATCGTTGGCCAATGCAGGATGGGAGTCAAAGCTTTGTGTCACTAAGCATGCATGGTCCCTTTCAGCATTCGCCAGAGGTTTTTGTTTGCTTGTAAAGGAGCCAAGTGAGGAGGGAGGGAGTGAAAATGCTGATGTGGATAACTTACGAATGAAGAATAAGCCAGGGTTACAACTGCAGCTGCCACTTCAGCAATGACAATAATGAGAATGATGGAGAAGAACTGCACAAAAAAGAGAGATACCAGATAGATCATCTTGTCAAAGTTTGGCTTGATGAGTCCATCCGTGCCATTTGGTATTGCCCTTCGTGTTTTTGGAACGTTTTAGGCAGCTAAGAGATGCGTTGTGGCTGGGTTAGGGTTCGTACATTACTCGACGTTCATCTATTCCCGAAAAAATGAGGCTTGAATGAAAACAAACGGGGAGATACATTTTTCAGGGATATTGACAATCAGACGTCACGCCACTTACTGTGAGGAGAAGACATTTGCTCCCCTTGTGAGCTCCGCAGCAGCCCAAGAAAGCCAACAGCACCAGTAAGGCCCCGATGGCCATGTAGAAATGGGCCACGTTGACATGTCGCATGCTTTGGCTGGAGAAAGGTCCCAGGATCTGCAGATGGGAGGCCCCGTCTACACTCGCCCAGATTGCCATCACCAGTAGGGTTAGGCCACTCACCTGCAAAAAGACATGTGCACATTGTGGATGGATGGATGGATGGATGGAATCCTCTTATCTCACAAACCATTACTTTGGACTTCACTCCAATCATATGCTTCGAATGAAAACAGGCATACTAGACTCACCAAGATAAGCAAATTGAAGAGGACCATCACCACTTTGGCAAATGGAAAGCAGCCCATCTTACTCATTAGAAGAAAAAAAGAAAAAGACACCTGTGTGGCTGGCTCACTTGGAAGAGCAGAATGAATGCAAAATCAACTTGCACTGCAATGTAAATGACCTTCATGCACGCGGGCGCGCACGCACACGCACACCCACGCACGCACCCACGCACGCACACACGGGCACACGTGATGATTGAAAACCAATGGGAAAAAATAGTCCGTTTTTACTTTTCCAATTACAAATCCAAACAAAAAAAGGTTTATGCACGAAGTCGATCACTCTAGTTTGTTTTTCCGTTCAGGCGCGTCTTGGGACAACTCAATGCTTGCTTTGCTGGTCCTTGACGTGGCATCATCATCATCATCGTCATCATCATCATCATCGTCCGAGGGAGGGGAGAAACATGGCTGTGTCGACTTTTTGAGTGCTGCTGTCAACTTTACGTTTTGATTGTCTTGTAACTGACGCGATCCACCTCACCCCTTCTCTTGATTTTAAATGGGCCAGTGTGAGTTTGAAACGATAAAATGAGTAGTTGGGCTGGCTTCTCAGAAAGTGAACTGCGGAGATTGCAGCAAAAAGGTAAGCTGTCGTTGAACTTTTCTCGTCTGACGTTTATTTGGATTCGCTCCACAATAATACGGCGCTTTATGCAATCGTTACAGACTCCGTGATAGCAAGCAAGCACAAACTACGAGCGCCCGGTCGGAGTCGGCAACAAGTGCAAAGAGAGAAGCTAGTGCAGCGAGCCGCTCAGGCTCAGGCTGAGGCTGAGGTTCAGGCTGAGGTTCAGGCTGAGGTTCAGGCTGAGGTTCAGGCTGAGGTTCAGGCTGAGGTTCAGGCTGAGGCTCAGGCTCAGGCTCAGGCTCAGGCTCAGGCTCAGGCTCAGGCTCAGGCTCAGGCTCAGGCTCAGGCTCAGGCTCAGGTATGCAATGGAGTCGTGTCCCTCCAACTTCCGCCGGAGCAACAGCTCAATAAGATGCCACCCGAGTGTGAGCACATGGCGGCAGCAGGAAGCCCGGCTGCCAAAAGCGACGCGCAGCAGAGGCTCATCGAAGAAAAGACGCAAGAAAACCGTCAAGCTGCCGCAGAGACGCCAAATCCGCTAGTGAAGGAGCTTGACAAAGAAGAAATCGAACTGTTAGTACTTTTGTTTGATCTTTATTTGCTCCAAACTGATGATGCCATTTTTCATTTCAACGCATTGCTTCCATTGTTGCAGTCGAGACAAGACTCGCCTGGAGCAATTGCAACGGGAGCAAAAAATGATCGAAGATGCAAATAAGCGCAAGAAGGCTCTGCTTGCAAAAACCATAGCCGAAAAGTAAGTGGATGAGGGTGGGAGGCTCATGGCTGTCATGTCAAAAGATCAAAAGCAACAACTCAAGATGAGCGCTCACTCAATGTAGGTCCAAGCAAACTCAAGCTGAGGCTGTGAAGCTCAAGAGAATCCAGAAAGAGCTGCAAGCACTTGATGACATGGTTTCGAACGACATCGCTATTCTCAGAGGAAAGATCGAGCAAGCCAGCTGGGACTACACTACTGCCAGGTGAGGAACACACTTTGCATTCTAGCACCAAACGTTAAAGCCCAACACTCAAAATGTTGAGTGGCGGTGGACTTACTGACAGACAGACACCCACTTTTTGGGCAGAGTCTGCTTGATTTGACACATCAGGAATTGAAGTGACATTTCAGTCTTGTTTTTGATCTTCTTTTCCTTGTTTCTTCCAGCAAGCGCTACGAAAAGGCAGAAGCAGAGTATGTGATGGCCAAGTTGGACCTCCACAAGAAAACAGACGTAAAGGAACGGCTGACAGAGCACCTTTTTGCTATCATCCAACAAAACGAGCGCCGCAAAGCCCTTAAGCTGGAAGGACTGATGCAGGAGTTGAAGCTTCAAGCCACTGAGGAGCAGCTGGAAAGCCAGAAGGTGGAAGAAGACCACGTGGGATGCTTTGAACTGCAAGGACGTGCCCAAGAGCACCATGGTGTTTCGGAAGGGCAGGAGGGAACGGAGCAATGGACGCCGACAGATGAGGAAAGTCAGAAGAGCGATGGCCTCCAGGTGGCCCATCAATTGAGTCACAAAGTGCAGCCTGCGGAAGATTGGAAAGCACAAGGATTTCCAGCATGAAACACTGGCTTCTGCCTCCAGCCTCCAGGTGGACCATCAATTGAGTCACAAAGTACAGCCTGCGGAAGATTGGAAAGCACAAGGGTTTCCAGCATGAAACAATGGCTTGTGCGTGCGTGAGCCATTATGCTGCTTTCCTCATGTATCATTGTCACTTTACTTGTATATATTGACCCAAATGTTTTTTATAACTGTTATTGAAAGGAATATATTGGTGGTCATTTAGGCTTTTTTAATGTTTACATTTTGAGTTGTTTGCGTATTCTCCCTAACAGATGAAAATAAACGGGTAATAGGGAAATGTCTGTATTTAAAAAAATAAAATAAAAAAATAAAATGTATTCACTTGCATCCAAATTCTTCGCACTAATAGTTGCCAAATAATATGTCAAGAGCCCGCTCCTTCAGCACCTCGGTCAGCCACGTGACAGTGACGCACGTCGCCATGTGCACACAGACAAACAACACAACCGAACCTGTCATAAACATAGCAGACCTAATTGTCAAACATGCATTCCAAAATAAAAAATTAAAAGCACTCAAGGTTTTTCACATACATAATACTGTGAATTTACCATGGCTCTGTTAATTGTATGTATTCAATCATGGACACAATGCCATGAATTTATAACACATGCGCCTCAAATTTGTCACACCGGTTGTGCTAATGATACGGATGACGTATCGAGTTCTGGCGCTAATGATATGCATGACGTGGCGGGTTCTGCCGCTAATGATATGCATGACGTAGCGGGTTCTGCCGCTAATGATATGCATGACGTAGCGGGTTCCGCCACTAATAACATGCATGACGTAGTGGGTTCCGCTGCTAATGATATGCATGACGTAGCGGATTCCGCCGCTAAAGATAGGCATGACGTCACGGGTTCTGCCGCTAATGATATACATGACGTGGCGGGTTCTGGCTTCATGGTCGGCTGAGAAGTGTACATGATGCCAGAAGTAGCCTACGAAAAAAAAATCGCAACTCCCAGTTCAAAAAGGCGTTCTCGTTGGAAGTCGGAAAAGCTCCCACTTTCCTCGAATGCAGCATGAGCAGAAGAACTTTCAATAAATGAGACGTGCTCATGGTTTCCATTTTTTGGCGGACGTGACGTCATTCTCGCGGGAAACGGCCGGCGGCAGCAGCCACCTTGCGTCGTTCAGAGTTGCTAGTTTAACTTTGAAGCATAGTTCTCGTCCAACTTGTTATGGTTGAGCATTGCCCAAGCCGAGAACGGTGGAGTCTAACTGTCTTTTTTCCAGAATGAAAACCAGACAGCAAGGAGAACCGTTGAGGAAGCTGAAAAACTCTGAATATGGGTAAGTAGTACTCGTCTTTTCTAAATGTTGAAATAAATAAACGAAACGAAACGAAACGAAATGTTTGATCCATTCAAGGGTTAGCGTTACACATTCAACGATGGGTCTGAACAGACGTCTCGGAACATAGCGATTTAAATCCCTTTTCTTCCATGCTTTGAGAATAATTGTCAATTTGTTTTGTATATGTGAAGCCCTTTGAGACTGCTTGTGATTTGGGCCTATATAAATAAACTTGACTTTTCAATCGGCAACTCAAATGCGAAAATATTCAGTGGCTGCATCTCGACAACTCCTCCATTCAATCGTCATATTTTTGTTGTTTAATTTAACCCTTGCTTCAGGTCCTCAGGACTAACCTGGAAGATAAATTGCTCCTCAATATTGAAATCTTGCTCCTTAAATGGCAGTCTTTCTTTAGTAAAAACGTTTTTTGGAGCCTTTGTTTCGAAGCATTCTCATCTGTTTTTTCTTATTTTTTTCTATGCTTCCATCACAAGGGCCGCCGAGGTGGACAATGAGAACGCTCCAATGCTGCTCGTCGCCACACTCCCCAAGAGATCCAAAAGGAAGTCCGCTCAACTCGTTTCTTCTCGGATCAAAAAACAATTGTGAGTGTTAAGACTCAACCATTAAGCGCGGTCGTCTGAATTTGCCAGATAGGCTTCTGGTTAGGCAGATTTGCAGGATAAACGAAAAAATGAACACTGGTTCTGATTCGTGACTGAAGTTGTTCAACTTGTGAGCTTTTTCACTGACTCAGGAATCTTCTGGATGACCAGCCAAAGCCGGACTTGGACACAGAAGACGAGGAAGAGTTTGTCCCATCAAATACGGCCCTGTATAGTAGCAGTGACGATGAGGAAATGATTGACGGTGATGAAGGTGAACTAGCGAGGAAAGGTAGACGGCGGCGTATTACTGAGCGTCTCCCGCCTCGTTCGGAGAAAAGCCCGTCCGCCGCTAGAGCGTGCTGCAAAACGCGCAGCAAGAAGGTAAATGATATGAAATATGCCCGCGTTGACGGGCTTCTTAGCTCATTAGCACTAATGAATACCTACTTATCTACTCAGGGAGAAAGTGATACTCCTCGCCATGGCACCCCCACAATCCCCAGCAGGTTAATGCCAGCCCCACAACCGAACTACGTATTAGAAGTGGCCAGAACAAGGTAAGGTTTAAAAAAAAAAAAAAAAAGAAGAAAATTCAAACCTGCACTGACATTCCAACAATGCACAAGCACAACTTGTGTAAAGCCATAGTTTGAGTGTGAACGGACTGGACGAGCGTGTGGATAATGCATCGGACTTGTATGGAAAAGCGCAGTAGAAATCCAATGGTCATCTTTTTTATTCGATGATCCATGTATGTGAAAAGTAATAAGTTTGAATATTTGTCTTGTTTAGGTTACACGTGTCGTCGGTGCCCGAGTCGCTACCCTGCAGGGAGCAGGAGTTTCAAGACATTTACAGCTTTGTGGAAAGCAAAATCATTGATGGCACAGGCGGGTGAGAGTTTTGGAACATTTTTTGCCAGCGAAATGGATTGCAAGTCGTTCGTTGGTTGACACTGTTTTCAGAATGTGTTTGCATTTTTAAGCCGGACCCAGCAAAGGCAGCATATACGAACGCGGTTGACTTTTGCAGCCGCTAGCAAAAGCAGCAGACGGGGCTGATACTACGTTGCCACCGAAGATCTTGTTGCAGAATCCCTACAGCAGATTCTGTCACTTAGCCCCCTTCTCCAAGCAGGGGAGGGGGAGTGTATAAGAGGGCTTAAATGGTTGTCAGCATTTCTACTGATGCAACCACTCTGCAGCAATTACATTCCAGAGGACCAAATCGCGAATCTTCCTGAACTGGTACAAAGCGTATCTGCGATGAAATGAAATGAGAGTGACATTGCGTGTGCCATGTGTTTTAGGTGCATGTACATCTCGGGTGTGCCGGGGACGGGCAAGACCGCGACGGTGCACGAGGTGATTCGTTGTCTGCGGAATGCGGCAAACGCCGACGAGATCCCATCCTTCCACTTTGTTGAGATCAACGGGATGAAGATGACAGACCCTCATCAAGCCTATGTTCAGATACTTGAGGTGAACAAAGTCTTCAGTCTGTGCCTTTCAGTCTGAACAGTTATTCCCCGGAATGACTAGACTCCGTAGCACACAGAATGCTATATACGTACGGAGGTGCCTTGCTAGTAGGGCTCTTTGTGGCTCTTTGACTAATGTTGCCTTCACTCTACTGAAATGTATGGAAAGCAAGCTAGTAGGCAAGTTTTCAGCCAGCACAAAAGCTCAGCCTTTTCCAGATTCGGGTTGAAGATGTGGCGCTCCAGTGCGCAGGCCTTCAGTAGACCAGGAGCGTCACGTCAATACGTAGTACTCTGGTCATGCCTTCTCGATGCTGAACCGTCAGTCCGTAGCGTTACGGGGGCGTGTCTTCATTTTCAACAGTCTCATTTTGTCCAGAAACTAACAAGTCAGAAGGCTACAGCTGACCACGCAGCTTCACTCTTGGAGAAGCGATTCAGCAACCCCGCTCCCAGAAAGCAAACCACTGTGCTCTTGGTGGATGAAGTAAGAAGCCTTTTCTAGTTCTACTTGTACAATTACTAATCATGGAATGGAATACCCATCTCACGTCTATTTTGAAAGACATTTGTGAAAACAACACGTGCTTGTACAAGACAGAATTTGTTTGGGAATTTCTCGAATCCGCAACATTTCAGCGCAGTCCAAATGATTTTAGGCCCGTTGAATCCCTTCCCAAACACTTTGGTTGGCCATGTTTACGCGTTCAAGCTAATGACGGTGTCTAGCTGGAGTTGTAGGAAAGCATTCATGAATGTCAGCTTTCGCCCACATCTCTAGAAGCCATGAAGTGTTGTTCAGCCTCAATCAACTTTTACGTCTTGTGTACCTTCCTTCCATCTGTAGTTGGACCTCTTGTGGACCAGAAAGCAAAATGTGATGTATAACCTGTTTGACTGGCCCACGCGGCGCCATTCCCGCCTGGTGGTTTTGACCATCGCAAACACTATGGACCTGCCGGAGAGGATCATGATCAACAGAGTGGCCAGCAGACTGGTGAGCAAAATTGGGAGGGAGCTGCCGTCCGTCCGTCCGTGTCAGGATTGGCCGTGTTCTGTTTTGTTTTGTTTTATTCTTACGCATTGGCGATGTCCTTGTTTTTGCAGGGTTTAACTCGAATGTCATTCCAGCCCTATGGATACAAGCAATTGCAGCAGATCATCATGTCTCGTTTGAACAAAATCAAGGCCTTTGAAGAAGATGCTTTGCAGCTGGTGTCCAGGAAGGTACTGACCAGAGCTCATTAGCAGACGAGCTGTTTTGCTACTCCAGGGGTGGGTTCCCTTGTCCTCGGGGTGGGTTCCCTTGTCCTCGGGGTGGGCCGGGGTGGGTTTCCTTGTCCTCGGGGTGGGTTGGGGTGGCTACCCTTGTCCTCGGGGTGGGTTCCCTTGTCCTCGGGGTGGGTTCCCTTGTCCTCGGGGTGGGTTCCCTTGTCCTCAGGTTGAGTACCCTTTTCCTCAGGTGGCCGCTCTGTCGGGCGACGCGCGTCGATGCTTGGATATCTGTCGCCGAGCCGCGGAGCTCTGCGAGCACGCCGTGGCTCGTACTTCGATCGCAAGATTGGTAGGGATGGATCACGTGATGGATGCGCTCAACGAAATGTTTTCTTCCTCCTACATCGCAAGCATCAAGTAAGACCCTGAGCGTAATCATTTATCCATTTGATGCCATGAAGTAATGGTGCGTGCTTTTTGTGTCAGTGCAGGAAGAGCTCAAATTCATCCATTTGATGCCATGAAGTAACGGTGCGTGCTTTTCAGGTTTGCGTCAGTGCAGGAACAGCTCTTCCTTCGCGCTGTCATTGCAGAGTTTCGGCGCTTGGGTTTGGAGGAGGCCACTTTCCAACAGGTAAAGGAAGCAAATCACAATTGAAAAGCACGCATCGGAACCGTTGCCACCCTCGTGCGTAGGTGTTGATACAGCACCAGGCTTTGTGTCGGGTGGAGGGTCTGCAGTCGCCGGGCGTATCGGAGGTTCTGGCAGTCTGTCAGCGCCTGGGAGCCTGCAGATTGTTACTGCTAGAAACCAGCCGCTTGGGGCTCCTGCAGCGTATTCGCCTTAACGTTAGCCAAGATGACGTTCTCTATGCCCTCAAGTCGGACTGAAAAATGGATCCTCTTTCATGACGGAATTGAGCTTTTAAATGACAAGTAACAAGCAGGCATGTATACTTGCGAAATTACAAATACACACATTGACATGTTTTGTCCAGATATGATTTGACTATAGTTGTGTTTTTGTCCTGTTTGTCAAAATGTGATCTATCCATACTCAGTGTTTGTTTCTTTGCTCATGTCAATAAACTTTTGCATAGGGCTACTGTCGTATAGTAGACATGTTTATTAGTATAATAACTGACATTTGTGTCTTCCTTTCATTGTCCGATCAACCCATGAAGCATTCTCACTGAATGTTACCAACTTAGCTCAGACGAGATGAAAAGTACTTTTCCATGACAGGCTCCAGAACGGCCCTGGTTCCACTCTGCCCTGGCTTCGCTTGGACCACCGAGGCCTATGTTGTCAAGTTTATTGACATACTAGCCCCTAGTCACAGACAAGTCTCAAAGTTGACAATGCTTCTCAACATCCCCCGATCACTGATAACTCACGGGAGGGCAAGGCAAAACGCACAAAACCCAAACTGGGGAAAAATGATAACTCTTGAGAAGGGACCACAGATGGGAGATGACATTTTTGTTCAAACATACGACTAAATCAACTTGGCATTGCTGAATTAAAAACAAATGTATCAATAGTTATGCAAACTTTCACTTTATTTGATATTGCTGTATTCAAATCCTATTCAGACTTCCACTTTATTTATTGTATTCAAATCATGTTATCCTGGTCAAATTTCTGTTTTCTTTTGTTTCTCTCTTTTCATGATTACGGCAGTACTGTAGTGATGTAGATGGTGTGAAGGGGGGGGGGGGGGTGGGGGGGGGGGGCGGGGCGTGTGTGCGTCTGTCTGTTTGGCAGTGAAAGCCTTGTTTGTAATCCGGACGGGACTAGATCAACAGAATTGCTTACACCCGCATCCCTTTTCGACAAGTCATCTCAAACATAATGTGAAATGAAACTGTCATAAGTGTGTTGTTTATGTCCTTGGCGAAATTCATCGTCGTCGACATCATCGTCACATCCGCAATTCGAAAAAATGTATTGGCTGATAACTTGGAAACGTCACCGGAAGTGTGTCACCCAGGGCGGGAAAATATCCTTGTCTTCCGCATGTAAAATATCACTGTCCAGTGTGAAGCCCAGCAATTTTGTTTCATTTTATTCAGGACACACTATATTTAAAAAAAAAAAAAGCAAGCCAAACCGGTCTGGAGACGAGTTTGCGCCACGTCGTTAACAGGTGAGAGAATTCGCGTGCATCTGAAACGCTAAGCGTGTAGCCTTGTACACATGAGCCAGCAGTCCGATTTCAGAGAAGGGTGAGGGGCTGCAGTGACCAGGGCATCTTTTTCTTTCCCGTTATATAGAGCAGCACGGAATCATGCAAGCATTTTTGAAATCAACAACGAGACCCCAGAAAGACAAGTGTGCTTCCGTTTCCAGCATTGAGAAGAAAGCCAAGCTGACTCCATGGGTTGAAAAATAGTATGTATCAGCTCCGTCATTCATTTTGTCCAATGAGCATTATATTCCTAGACAGATGCTTCTCCATTTTCTCATAGTAGGCCAAAGTGCGTTGATGAGGTCGCCTTTCAGGAAGAAGCTGTAGCAGTTCTCAAGAAGTCACTGGAAGGAGCAGATGTAAGTTTATTTACGGCAAAGTGATAACCTTACGAGATACGAACCAGAGCCTCCCGATTTTTTGGTTGTTTAGTTGGTTGTTTAGTTGGTCGTTTTTGCAGCTACGTATTTCCGAAACAATTTTGGACTTTTCTTTAAATGGTTCAGCCCTTCCCACTGGTATATATGGATTTGTGTATACTGTAGCTTGGAAGAGTTGTTCACCAGCAAACATTCTCCAACTTGTGTCACCAATTTAGCTTCCAAATCTACTCTTCTATGGTCCACCTGGAACAGGAAAGACCTCTACCATATTAGCTGCTGCGAGAGACCTTTATGGGTGGGTGAGTGAGTGAGTGAGTGAGTGAGTGAGTGAGTGAGTGAGTGAGTGAGTGAGTGAGTGAGTGAGTGAGTGAGTGAGTGAGTGGCGTGCTCAAGGTTGCTTTCAGAGGAGTATTTGGACCGGGCGTCTTGATCCGGATGTGTCTTTTCTCTCCTCTATCCAGCCCAGAACTATACAAGCAGAGGGTGCTTGAGCTCAATGCTTCGGATGAAAGGGGCATTCAGGTCATCAGAGAGAAGGTCAAAACCTTTGCTCAACTCACTGTTGCGGGGACTCGGCCAGAGTGAGCATGATTTTAGAAGTCCTCGCAACATCCATTTCTTTCCTGCTTTGAAATTCAACGAGACGTGCGTGCGCTGCCTTTGTAGCGGGAAGCCGTGTCCTCCTTTTAAGATCATCGTCCTGGATGAAGCCGACTCCATGACCGCACCAGCTCAGGCCGCGCTCAGAAGGACAATGGAAAAGGAGGCCCGCACCACACGTTTCTGTCTCATTTGTAACTATATCAGCAGGTGAGCACAGCGCATATCGCTGCCAAGCAAAAGCACAAAGTTGATTTGTTGTTGTTTTTTTTGGTCTTTCTGTGTATTGTGTAGGATCATTGAGCCCCTAACTTCCAGATGTTCCAAGTTTCGTTTTAACCCCCTTGCCGATCACGTACAAGAAGAGCGTCTGCTGGAGATCTGTGAGAAGGAGAACCTCAAATACACAAAAGAGGTAGGTCATAGTAGCAATGCAGAAGTCCACTCAACACGCTGAAACGTCCAGACTGGCTCAGGAAATATCAGTAGAGAGAGAGATTTTACAATATCTTACGGAACGATGAAATGAGAGTGGCTCTTGACAGAGCGGCTGGACTCGTGGCTGGATCCGCAGCGGCCGCAGAGCTCCGCTTCAAATCAGATGCCGGCGCGCTACCGGTATGGGCGGCTATTAGGGGTGTAAATGGCGGGTTTTGTCACGGTACGATATCATATCGATACAAAGAAGCACGATAGGATATTTGCCGATATCTTAAAGCCTGCTGTGATTCATTCACGATACATCACGATGTAGTGCTCTATGATTGATATAGAACAATATCCTGATTGATAACAATTCATACGCAAAATCAACAAGGTACTGCAAACTCTTTATTTAGGAAATGACAAGAGTATTGTAGTATACAAAGTGGTTATTTTAACACTGAACTTGATCAAATTCCTAGATTTTTTCTCATATAAGTAAGTAAAGAAAAATGAATATTCTTTCTTTTTTTGTAATACCATTAACTTTAAAGTGCATTACTGAACTATTTAATTACAATCATTTTAATTGTCCGTTGAGCCATCTTTTCTTTGGAATCCAAAGTGCTTCCAAACGAATGACTTGAAGCCCAAAGGGGAGCGAATTTCCTTCCTCGTCTTCTTGGACACTAGCCATAGCACCAGCCCAGGAGCCGCGTACTAGTTGTCGGCTCCCCTTTCACGTGCCTGCTCTGCTCCCAACACAACACGCCGCGCACTGCTCCCGGAAAGAGGAAGCAAGCAACAATGAACTGGATTTCAAAATAAAGTCGCGGTACCGGTCCGTGGCCCGGTGGTTGGGGACCACTGCTCTAGAGTATTTATGTACGTCTATGGATATTTTCACGTTATTCAATTTCATTTACTTTGTATTTGAATGAAATGTCCTTTGTAGTTTCTTCACGTTTCACTTATTTCATTTTTTTTTTCCCTTTGGCCTTTAGAGTATCTTAGCGCTGGTGAAGGTGTCAGAGGGAGACCTGCGCAAAGCCATCACTTTCCTTCAGAGTGCTGCACGACTCGATGCCAACGGTGAGATTACAGAAGTTGCCGTCATGGAAATAGCTGGGGTAAGATGGGATCTTTATCTCTTCTGGCTCAATGGCATAGCATTTGTTCTCTCATTCATGTGGAATACACGATACTCCATAGGAAGTCAAGGAAATTATTCTTTTTATATATATATATATATATATATATATATATATATATATTAGAATTAGAATAAATACGGGACATATGTATATACGTACACACACACACACACACACACACACACACACACACACACACACACACACACACACACACACACACACACACACACACACACACACACACACACACACACACACACACGGGGTCCTCAGTTTACGGCGGTCTCGAGTTACGCTGTTTCGTGTTTACCACACACGTCTCCTATATTTAAAGCCTTTTTTTGACCTAAGCGGTTTTGCCTCGTAAAGCCGTCGTACGATTCATAACGTGCGTGGGAAGTAGTTGTTGCGCGCGGCGGAAGAATACACCTGTAGCGAGAGAGGCTGTGGACCGAGGCAGACCACTCCCACCGTATTGTATGGTGCCATTTTGGACCGTCGCGTCGTCTCTCTCTTGCAACGCCCCTTCCAGTGTGCAAGCCAACCACAGGAATAAAGGTAAGGAATTGTTTTCTCTTTTTTTGTATGACTTTACTGTTTCATTTGATTCCTGTTCCGACTTACACCGAAGTTGGGTTTACGTCGCCACATAGGAACGGATCAACGTCGTAAACCGGGGACCCCCTGTGTATAGTGTATAACGTATATATGGTTTTTACTCTGCTAGTGTTTTTCCACTTATACTGGAATTGGCCCTGGTATATGTGAGCATGTGATCAAGTTGGGACCAATATGGACAGTATTTGCAACCAGTATTAAGCATTGATAAAAATGGATTCATTTAAGGCTTATGGATAGAGCTGACGTGACTGTAGGTGGTGGCTTGATAAACGAATGAATTGAAATTGAAAGCCAATGTTGTTGCAGGTTGTTCCTACCGATATGATCAACAATTTGCTTCAGGTCTGCTTCAAAGGAAGTTTCGAGAAACTCGAGTTGACAGTCAGGGTAGGTTGCTCCGTGTCACTTGCTAAGTAAGACTCGCTAAGTTGCCATCGTGCGTCTCACTTCAAATCTTTTCTTTGTCAGAGCGTGGTGGATGAAGGCTACACAGCCACGCGGGTCCTGAGTCAACTTCACGACCGTATCGTTGAGCACGACGCGATGAGTGACGAGCACAAGTCTGTCATCGCTGAAAAAATGGCGGTAGGATGCACCTTTATTTTATTTGGCCTGATGATGCGCATCCCCGCTACATATGCTCTCAATGCATGCGCCATGACAGTGGCGTATTCGTTTATTGCGGGGAGATGCGTTCGTTCCAGAAGCACTCGCGAAATTCACAAACGGTATATGTATTATCGAAAAAAGTAAACATCATTGTATTGACATTTCCAACGCAGTGTACGTTGTTGGCCGCTAGAGGGCATGGGTGTATCGCAAGTTCATGGAAGTGAGCGTGGTTTACCTTGTCAAGTGTTGACGGAGGGAGGGAGGCTGGCTGTTCGAAGCGAAGTCAATTAACCATCAACTCTAATGTTTTCCTTGTGTATTTCAGGTGGTGGACAAATGCCTGGCTGACGGTGCCGACGAATACATGCAGCTCCTCAGTCTATGTTCGGTAATGTTCAGCTGTGAAGTAGTTCAGACCCCCTGATCCTTGATTTTTTTTTTTTTCTTTTCTCGTGTTGAACTCAATCCCAAATGCTTTGACTAATAAAGTAATTGTGCTCATGAGACACCTTGAGTGGGAAAAAGATCAATTGAGCTTGTTAGTCAAAAGGGGTCCATCCCGGCCAGTCAGAGGACTCGGGTGCTTAGAGCACCTATTTTAAGTTAAGCCAGACACATTTCACATTATTATATCATAAGTTAGTATGTGTATTGAGCAAGTCATTTGGGCATGGTAAAATCAAGTATATGAATCACACAAACATCCTGGGCATCAGAAAATATTTTTGGCCAAAAAAAGGAAAAGCCAAGCTTACTTTGAATTGTCCTGTAAAACAATAACGTTATCGAACATTAACGAGCTCACGGCAACAATTATTTTATTTGGATTGTTTTGCGCTGAGGAGAGATGCGGTGAGGGAGGGGGGAAAAAAAAAAAATCGTTTTTCCAAATTGACTTTATAGTCAGGTAAATATGACACCTGCATTGGATATTGTGCGCATGAGCAGAAAGTGGCATTTTTCAATGGGGCAAAACATCACGCGGTTTCTTTAGTAGTTCACAAAATGAGATTTGACTTTTAAAAGACATGAAGTAAACGTCTTTGAAAAAGTGTCTAATATGAATTGGTTTCCGCACAAATCATGCTAGCTGAGCGCTCAGCCAGCTTCACTTTGCGTGGAAACTCCAAGAATTCTTTTGGTTGTTCACGCAAACCACACACTGCTAACAGCTGTGA
>NC_083751.1:57500-90000 GCF_033458585.1 Syngnathus typhle | reverse complement strand
AGTACAGGGGGGAAAAAAAGTCGTCAGAGGGCGTCATTTGACTCTCGCTCCTTCTGTGCCCGAAACGGCACAAAACGAATGGGGGGAAAAAACCATCTTCCGTACCAGTCACGATAACAAAACTACACAGATATTTGATTACAACATCAAGTTGAGATGTCTTTAGTATAAACAGTGGTTTGTAAGACAAACAAAGTCTTGGAGTAAAACGTTTTTTTGCGTCACTCGGTGACCACATTTTGCATTTGTTGTGCAAAAATTGATCTCACCGAATTTTGAAAGTAAAAAAAAAAAAAAAGCAGAAAACTCCGGATTATGTGGGATGAAACTCTTTCCAAAAAAGATGGTTGTCTGTTGGGGTGGGTCCAGTGGTTTTGAAGGTCCGTCCCCAAACGGATATTGGCGCACGCAGGCACGCACACGGGGTAGTAGCTTTCAGTTCACCGTGGGAACCTGGTTCAAGCTGTACTCCTTTGCTTTGAGCCGCAGGTTGGCAATGCTGTTTGCCATGTTCATTCCCTGGGACGCGTTAGTGTTGGAGCAAGTCGGCGGGTAGGTGGCCATGGCGCTGACGCGTTAAAGGGAAGGAAACAAAAGATGTCAAAGGCTTTGAAGGCTGTTTGAAGGCTCATGGATGATTTGAAACCCAATTATCTTGGTTTGCATGGAAATCACTGAATTGTCTGGGTGACCTTTGCACTTAATTCACAAAAGTATTTTTGACCGACCACAATGTTCCTTTGTGTTTTGACACGAGGTATTTTCATACAGACGCTCTCAAATGACGACATGGCAATCAGTGTTGCGCCTGAATGCGCTCAAAGCACTTTTCTGTCCCACTTTTATGGTGTGATTGTGTTTTTTGGCCAAACAAGTTAAGAAATAATACATTCACTAAAAACAAAACCTTCGTGAAATATTTTGAAGGCCGAATTTGGAAAATTCAATGCACTGAACAAGCTGATTTAAAATTTGTGAAGGGAACTTTGAGCTGGTCTATGTAGTAAATGATGTAGCTTTCTTTGCATGTGAGACCAACCTGTACGGAGCGGCGCTACCCCAGGAAAGATAATCGTTTGGCCGCGGCGCAGGGCGTGGGACGATGGGCTGCTCCACTGCCGTGACCTCTCCGGAGTAGGATTTCAGGAGCGAAGCGTTCTTGCTAGCCAGCATAGCGCGCTCGTTTCGCCGAAACTTAGCTCGCCTATTTTGAAACCAAACCTGCAAAATGAGACGCTATTTTTAAAAATCCACTCTGTTAAGCGAGCGACACGGATCGTACCATTGTAAAGGCTGCGATGACCTTTCCGCACACCTACATACGCCAGTCGGATCTAATTGGAGCGTTATTCCTCGTAACCAATCAAATGTATAGATCATATCAAAATGGACCATGTAGGTATGATTCATGAGCTAAGCCTGTAATGAGCCTCTAACCTTCCAAGCACCGGATGCTAAAACTCCCGGCCGGGGGAGCTAATGTTGTTGCTCACTGTGAAATCATATCCATTATTAGATGGGGCTTGCTGCATGATGACGCATAGCCTCGGGAATGAGCTCAAAGACTCTATTATCAAAGGATTTCTGCATTTCTTTCTGCCTGCTCCACATTAATCACAGATGTGCTCCTTCTTGCTCCAAGCTCACAATTTCCTTTTCCCCATTTTTTTCTGCAAGACCATTTTTGCTGGTGTTGAAGCACAGGGAACTCTCTTGCACATAATGTGTGCGTGTGCGCATATCTGTACTTCTATATCGATTTCTTTCTCTCTTTCTCTCGCTGTGGCTTTGGGTGTAGCTTTTAAAAGAAGCCCTCTCCAAATGTTTTACGACTTCTAAGAGGCCAGACAGGTGAGGAACGTCTGAATTGTTGCTGTTATTGTATACTGTAATCATGTGTCATCCAAACGTATCTGCAGGGAGGGAGTGCAGTCAAACTACTGTCAGCAAATTGTGATTGCCTGGTGCATAAAACGTCTTCTCACTTGTCTGTGGAGCTACTAAGGCAAAGTGCAAACATCCTCAAAGGCAATTAGCCTCTTAGTATAAACCAAGAACTAACAGACGATACCAGGTGCCCCGCTGCGAGAAAAATCCCGACTATCAAACATTTTGAATGTCACGCTTGAGAAGTGCGATAAACATCGAGTGCATCTTGTCTTGAGATTTCAGGAGCCGTGGCGATTCCTCAACAAGCAAATTTGTCAGAGCGTTCTGTGTTCAGTCAAAGCATTACTGACTGCAATTTAGGCTTCCCCGTGACTTTGACATTTTATGGCTCTATTTTTGATCAAATGTTTTGTTTCAGAGGCGCTCCCGCAAGAAATCCCGATGGAAAAAAAGAAAAGAAACTTATTTCCGAGCAAGTTAGAGCATCTCTGTTATTTGTAATTTCACCATATTTCATCGAAATATTGCAAGTGACGAATATGCAAAGATGGATGGATTCGATTAGATGTGTCATGCCATGCCATGCCATGCCATGCCATGCCATGCCATGCCATGCCATGCCCTGCCCTGCCCCTGTTGTTACCTGCACTCTGGCCTCAGTAAGGTTGACCCGGCGGGCCAGGTCTTCTCGAACAAACGCGTCGGGGTAGTGCGTTCTTTCAAAGACTCTCTCAAGAGCCTGGAGCTGGCTGCTGTTAAAGGTGGTTCTGTTCCTGCGCTGCTTCCGCTTCTTCTTTTCCTCCGTGTTCATCTGCTCATCTTTGCCAAAAGAAAATCAAGGTGTAGTTAGGTGTCTTGTCGTTTGAGTGCAAAGAAAGCAAAATGATCTGAAAAGGGATTTTGCTTCAGGTAGTGTTGCCTATCAAAAGCACTGCAAATCAAAGAGCCATTGTAATGCCATATATGTATACTGTCGCTAGCTACCAATCAGAAACTGCTTTTCACTATTTGCTTTACATTTGCTATTTCTTGAAAGCGCAAGCCAGGAGTAATATGGTGTGAATAGGGTTGCTTGCGTCATTACAGGTGGGGATGAGCATAGATTGTTGAATATGAAGAAATGTCCATTTTGGACTTTGAAATAGGAAGAATGGTCAACTGTTTCTCAACCACTAAAAGATGATCAGGGGTGCCCATGCAAATGACCCAATTTCAGTTCCCTTTTCTTCAAATCCATATGTTTTTTGTTTTTTTTTTATTCCTGACAAATGTGTCTGTGTAGTGGCAGAAAGAACAATTAAACGCTCTTCCTCTAGATGCGGGTTTATTATCATGACGCTACAAGATAAGCCAGTACATACGTAAATATTACAATTAAAAGACGTATTATATTACTCCAGGATTCGTATTGCTTATGTACAACTTTAAGCTTCCCAGAAGAATATTCAAAGAATGAATTATAATCATCCAAAACAGTCCAATAAATTAGAAATATTCTTGTACTAATGATTAACTGTTATTCTATGACTTGGCAGTATTTTATATTACAGATGTACATATGAATCGGGACGTTATACCTACTGTTGCCATCATTTGCTTTTGGTTTTACCGTCTGAGGCAGGCTTGTCTCTCATATGCAAATATTTTTCAACAAATCAAATGAAACGGGAATGTACAGAGGATTGAAAGGGCAACAGCTCGTTGTTTTCTTCATTTGTTATTTTAAAATGCCCTCCCTATAAGCTCCATCCATCCATCCATCCATCCATCCATCGACAAGTGTTCAGGGTCGCGGGGGGTGCTGGAGCCCATCCCTGCTGACATTAGGCGGCGGCGAAAGGCAGACTCCAGCGCGCGCTGGTCGCCAGCCAGTCGTAGGGTTAAGGACAAACCAACAGCCGCACCCACATGCACGTTGTCACCGAGCGGGAATAAATCGCACGCCACAAGTCAGCCGAGTGTTCACTATCGGCGACCCAAGTCGAGTCCTATAAAGAATCAAATCAAACTGGGATTTTTTTCCTCTTGCGCTATTACAAGTTCCAATAGTAAATACAGTTAACTGGACGGAAACTATAGAACGCTTCAGTCTCCAGGAGCGTGTCGTTTTAAAAGACTGACGAAGCATACATCCAGCCAGCCACTATTTGCACGGCATCCGTGATTTCAGAAATAAGGTTCATTTTGACCGGCTGTCAGTGACATACTCGTATTAGATTCAATTACTAGTTGAGAAGTTGAAAACTTGTTGACCTCTAACCCTTCATTAAAAACAAACAGTCGCCCGTCACACAGTAATTGACGAGAGCAGGTCAATTACTCAAATGATTTTCTCAGCGTTGTCACGCCATGTTCTCGTAACTCTGTTGCCCTTTTTTTCCTTTAAATGATATGATTATTCACTATGATGGTATTTTTCGTATATATCTCATTTTGTATTTTCTGAGCGTTGTCACGTAATGTTCTTGTAAGTTTTCTCCATTTCTGTTGCCCATTTTCTTTCTTTAAATGATATGATTATTCACTATGATGGTATTTTTCGTATATATCTCATTTTGTATTTTCTGAGCGTTGTCACGTAATGTTCTTGTAAGTTTTCTCCATTTCTGTTGCCCATTTTCTTTCTTTAAATGATATGATGATTCATTCTAATTGTATAATCATACATCTCGTTTGGTATTTTCTGCTGCGATGCTTCCTGTAAAAATAAGTTGTGTTGTATTCTTGAAAAGCAGCATATTTAAGACTATATTTAATACTATTTAAGACTTTTCATGGACTTGACTGGACTGAAAAAACATTCAATTTGGTAGATGGAATTGTAGAATAATAATAATCATCATCATTATCATAATAATAATAATGGCAAAATGAATCATATTCAAGATTTTGTTTGATATAAATCAATCAATCGTGTTGCTGTTAATGCGTGCGGGTCTGAACAAAATGTCAAGTGACTCTAATTTAATGATAACTGCATGTCACAACAAGGTGTTACAGGATACTGTTATACATGTTGAGAAACATTTAGTCTTTTTTTCTATTCATAAAAGCGAATAAACAAATGCTTGCTATTAGTTTGCCATGTATTAGCAGCTTTTGATCGAAAGCGTGTCCAAACGTGACGTACAATCCTGACAAATAATAATAACAACAATAGTAATAAAAATATTCACAATAAGAATATTACCAATAATCATTTCAAAAAGGCATTGTTTTTTTTTTGTTTTTTTGCTATACTACTATGCTAAAGAATTTATGAGTTAAAGCTGTTCCATAATATTTTTGTTGGCTATTTGCAATTCCTAGCGTTAAAATGGTTCATTTAATGAACAGCAGATGAATGTTAACAATGTAGTCGGAATGACACGGAACGCATATGCTTTTCATGCCTCGCGTTTGTCGGGAAAGTGATTAATTCCACCTGCTCTTTTAAGTTCCAATGTGATCGAGTGACAAGTTAGTTCATTTCTTAATTGTGAGAGCAAAGACAGGCGCGTTACTCATGACAAACCATTAGCGTCCAATAGTCTGAGAGTGTTTGACAGCCCCAAAATAACCGTAAATTAACGATATGACCTAGCCACTTCCACTCGCATTTTTCTCTGTCATTCCTCTCATTTTCAAAGATAACAATAACAGTCATTAAGGCCCAAAAGGTTTGGAGAGGAGAGGAGAGAAGAGAAGAGAGGAGAGGAGCTAGCATTCACTTCCCCGACGGAGAGATTAGAATCTTTGTTTTCGATTGGCTCGGCTGGCAGCGCCTATTAAAAAATTCACTCGGTCTTAGCTCCAGCAGGCCGGCGACGCTCGTGAGAATAAGCGGTCTGGAAGACGGATGCGTGCATGAAATGAAAAAGGCGGAAAGTAAAGCTCCATGTTGTCTTCGTTCCCCGGCCAGCGCTGCACAAATTCCCGTCGTCTATTGAGTGCTTTGTGGTCAAACGGCTTGAAACGCTGGCAGTTTCATTTTCATCCGCGTTGCAGACAAAGCCATGGCCTCACTTACTTGCCATCACACTCCGTTGCCATCGAAGCTCGGTGGGAGAATTAACCGTCAGATTTGGGTGAGGTGAGCAGTTGCCGAAAAATGCGCCGCTAGCACGTTTATTTTGTGCACGCGCCGATATTGCCATCAAATTATTTTGAAAAGTTAGTGCCGGCCGGGGGATTTGCTTGCACACGGCCATTCGAGTAGGCCGAGCGACTTACTGTCCTGTTGGTTGGTGTCGCTTCCGCTCGTCAGTCCCGGGGACTCCAGCATGCTTCTCCCGGCTTCCCCGACGCTCTCGTCCGCCTGGTTGCCCACCATTTCCCCAGCTTCTTCCAGATCCAACAGGTGACTTACGGAGAAGTTCTTTTTGGCTTGCAAGTTATCCAGGTTGGACGAGATGGGGCTCTCCAGGCGGTTTGCGACCGTGGCCTGCCTGTCCAGTACGTGTGCATAACTGGAAGTCATGACGCGACAGGGCAACGTAGAATTGGCCAAAGCGCCAAAGCAAAGCAAAGCAATAGATCCTTCTTAGCTGACAAAATCAAAGAAGAGGAGAGTTCATTTGTTCATATCCAAATGAGCCACAGAGGGCTCAATCTAACGTCAAGCAAAGTTTTCTACCTGTCGCTTTCCCGCCCGTAATCAAAGCTTTCTCTCGTATCCATACAGCGGCGGGAAGTTTTCTCACAAGAGAGATGGTCTGAATTGTGTGGCGGCTGGATCACATGTGAGCATGGGAAGGGCCGCTCGCTGCTGCCTGATGACGACCAGATGTTCAAAACGCGCTGTGTCCTTTCAAAGTTTGCACAACTTCAGCAAACCAAGGAAAGAACCCCCCCCCCCCTCTCTCTCTCTCTAACTGTCTCTCTCTCTTTCTCTCTCTGTCTCTCTCTGTCTGTCTCTGTCTGTCTCTCTCTTTCAGGCTGGCTCACTGAGTAGAGCCCCATAATTACGTGGCACTGCATGTGTCTGACTTTGGACGGGGCCCCTCAATAAGTCACTTCCCCCCCTTTGGAGAAAAGCAAAGCATCGTTGCCATCAACACTCTCCTTGGGCTGGCAAAGCTCACAGCGTAATGAGGGTGAAGGCAACATGTTAATGGTCACAACATGGCACAATAACAAAGCCGCCGAGGTAAATGTCCCTCTTTTCACTTCAAATAGCATGTCTGTGTGTGCCTCGCTACCTTGCGTCCAATGCTGAGAGGTTCTGAGTCCAATGTGCTTTGCATGTTCCGGCGCTTAATCCGTACAACGGCATCCCGCTAATGATGCATACCAATTGCCTGTACGTCTGATGGCTGTACGCGAGTCAGCCAGGATAGAGCCGACTCAAATGAAAACACATTATGACACATCTCAGCTTTTCAAAAGAGATTTCATGTGACCAATTAATAATAAGAATAAGAAGAATGTTACAATTCCAGGGTGCTCTTTGTGTTGCACATCAACAACAATTTATCTGCTGATTGGGGCAGGCAGGCAGGGAGGTCAATGAAAAGTAACGGAAGATGTAGGCATCTGTTGTGACTCCGACGTACGACGTCTTTGGAGTTTTGCTTTTTAATCGAGACTATGCACAGTATTTGTTTCCCTTCAAGTTTCTCAAGCCCTCTGGCCAGCGTCCAAGCCCGACATTTGACACGCGCGCTGCACTGTCTGCGTGGCAATTAGTCTGTTTGGAAAATGAGATATCTTAGTTTCTCTCTCTGAAACAATGGCATTGCCATTGGCTTCTATAAACGCCGGCCGGCCGGCCGGCCCGCCCAGCTGCCCAATTATTCCCGATTCAAAACAGAAAGGTCTGAAAACGGCTCGAGTCAGACTGCCCATTTTGAGATCATGAGCACGAATGAGACGCATTACTCCCAGAAGTGAATTTGTCAAGCCAAAACTATTCAAGAGTATTCAAACGCGCTCTCGGACTGAACTGGAGTCTAAGCAGTTCCTTGTTGGTCTGGCAGCATGAAAATATTTACAGCTCAGTGTGAGAGATTCATCTTACAATGCAGCACAACACAAAGAATCCGCAAGTCAATTGTTCTCACTGAAACTTCTCACTAAGTGGAAAATGTTAGGCTAGGGCTTTTTTTTTGTTTGTTTTGTTTTGTTTTGGTCCCCCCTCTGCTAACACAGCCGCGCTCCAGCAAGCAAGTTCCAGAAGTCCTGGGTGGGTCGGGTGCTCCTGGCTTGATTGGGGCAAAACAAGCCATTTTATTTGGTTGAAAACAAGCCAAAGTTGGATCCATTGGAGCCAACCTCCTGGGCCGGCGAGCGCAAGGACGTTCTCGTGTGAAAAGCGCAGCAACCGGCAGTGTAGCTTTTGAACTGCGAAGTCCCTGGCTAGGCTTGGAAAGTGGACGGTAGAAGGCGGGCCGGTGCGCTGGGATGCCAGGACTGGAGCTGCCATCCCCTGGGTTCCTGCCTGCGCCTGATCTGGGAAAAGAACACTTGATGCCATCAAAGGCAACAGATTGAATCCAGATGTGTGTCTCTTGCTCTTTCCACGTCTTTAATGAAGGCACAGAGCTGCAGTGGACTTTTTCATCATTAGTTTCCCTCCCAGATTCCATTTTCCTGCCTACAAGTCCCTTTCACTGCCAACGTCTATGAAAGAAGAATAGGGGGGGGGGGGGGGGGGGGGCGTCGGCCTCCCCGTGTCTCCAAATATTCTCCTCCGGGGCCCCTGGTCTTTATTTTGCTTGATCTGAAGAATTGAGTGTGTGTTCTTGACTGCTATGCCTGCTCTGCGGTCAACCTAGATCACATCCAAATCTTTTGATGAGAAGCAACAATGTAAGCAAGGGACATTTACATGCCAATGTTTCCAACTTGAATGACACCAAACATTTAACACACACACGCACAGACGGAGCCTGCGTACTTGTACATGACAACTATTGAAAACGTGCAGTCGTCTTGTACGTATTGGGACATGCGAGTAAGTCACCGAGAAAACACTAATCACAGTGCAACTAATGCTTCTCCTGCAAATAGTCCCGAACCGCCGTGTATACTTTGCCGTGTGTTCACTCAAACACGGAGCCCCCCAAAAAGGCTGAATTGAAGCCTGAGCAAGTACAAACTGCTACTGATACTTCTGGTAGCGTGATGTAATGACCAAATCAGCGGGAGGGAGGTTTACATGTGATGATGAACATTTTTGTGTGCTATAAGGAAACTTTAGCTTGCCAATCAAAGCAAAATAGAAACCCATTCCAAAAGTAACTATTTCCTCAAAATGGACATTCCTTTCACTTGAAGATGTCGTGTGGTGAAAGCAAAGGCTGGCATTAAGACATGTCAAACAGATCAGGGGTGACATTCTTCAGCAGATAGAAGAGCATATGCTAGCTACCTTTGATAAAGGCCAATGGCCATCTTACACCAACACACATTCATTCATAAGAGGCTTCAGTAAGTGGTTGTTTGGAATAGAATGACGATGGCATGGATATAAGCTCAGACGCCAAGCGGGCGCTTAGCTCGCTGGCACTGTGGAATGATTATTCCTATTTTCTTGTTCAGCGTCACTCCTGTTTGATATTGATGTTGATGAGGGTGACGTGACGGCGATGACGAACGAGCGCGGTGCCGCCGCCGCCGCCGCCTCTCTGCCGCCGCTGTCCAGAGACCCCTGGTGCTGATTGGAGTATGGCTTTGGCCCCTGTCTCCTTTTATTTCCCTAATTGGGAGTAAATGGCCTTTTTGTTGACTCTTGACATCCTGTGCAGGGAACCACATGTTTCTGACACGCTCCCCCTGATCTGTGCTTGATTGCAGTGACTAGCAGGAATTCTTCCTCTTGACGACCAAACGCTGCCCTGGTTGTTGTCGTCGTCGCCGCCGCTTTCATTGGCTACTAAACTCTCTCGTCTTCCACATACTTAGTCGTTGGATTTTTTTTTCACGTAACACTACATACAGCGTTATGAGGGAAATATGCAAGCAAAACAACTATTTACTTCGCACTTTCCTCGCACTTACTAGGTTAGATGCTCCCACTGCATTCGTCACTTTGTGCTCTTAATCTCCACACTTGTGTCTTTTTTCCACCATGTTATTTGGAGCATGGCAATGAAGGCATAATTATTTCATTTATTTTCATAGATTAAGCCAATGACGAGGCCATGCTGCAAGAAAACCATATCTACTCAAGTGAAAGTTGTCACAGCTTTTGTTTTACTCAGCATTTCATCTTTCTTGCTCAACTACGTATATATGATATGTTGTGTACATTTCACTTAACTGCGAAGAATATCTGCCGTTTATTTTTACATTTATTTTATTTTTTTAACAGCAGTGTTCTAAGTCTCCCCCTGAGCAAAACAAGCCTTTGTTGAGTAACTGCTAAGATTTCCACTTGATCATTGAAAAAGATTCAAAGTTGGACTTAACCTTGGCTAAAACAGGAAGGCTAATCCAAAATTTGCCAGCAAATTTTGACACCAGCAAATCAGTAAGAACAATAACAGTTGTAAACTATTTTGGAGCATGTTAGCCATCATGTTGCAACTGATCCAAAACATTTAGATGAGTGTTGACGACAGATAAAGTTTCATTATGCAGTTGAAATTCTTATTGGCAAATCAAGGTCGAACGTTAACAGGAGTTTTGCTGTTGCTTGATCCTCAACAATTGTGTTACATTCAAAGCAATGTGTTTGTCATTAAAATAGCCGTACTAATGGTCATTCGTTACACCCAAATCAAACCACTGGCCATTCGGAAGAAATCGGCCACCTGTCTCATTTGATCACAAAGCATCTTTACGGCACACTAGCCCCCAAATGCACTTACCGTCTTCTTTTATAGTCAAACATGATTATAATTTTTCAGAACAACACGGGCCTTTTTTTCATTTTTTTGGCAGAAAGCAAGAAAGAAAGATGCTGAATATTTTGTCAGCAATATCATCTAGACAAACTCGGGCCGCTTGCAGGTTACGCTGTTTGTCCTCTCCGGCGTTTCTGCTTTCATCATAGGCTACTTTGGACATTTCGAACGACGGTGCCACGTATATCGGATTTTTGAAGAAACAAGTCAACTCACGCTTGTTGGTGCGAGCAGCTCGGGATAGAACATAGCTTGCTTGCTCACCCGTCGTCCACATCTTCAATCTCCCAACTCATTAAAAGCTGCTTTTACAACTTCTCCATTAGACGGCCAGATGTGACCTGAGTGCAGTTGACTTGCAAAGTGTTTTACACAAACGCTTCATAAAAACAAAGCCAGAGAGAAAGACTTGAAAAAGCCAAAGTGAGACCCAAGGTGCCACTGTACAGTCCCAATTTGACAGAGAATTGAATTTGACAATAATCACAGGATGAAGAAACTACAATCATAAGCTCACACTCATTTATTAAAGCCACCAAGTGTGTTAAATACAGTTTTTCCCCCCCCCGTCAACAGAAAAGATCTAATGGTATTCAAATACAATAAAATCATGACATTTATGAACGCAGATTAAACCTGCAAATGTTAACCATAGCATGAAAGCCATTTTGTGTATGGAATATTCATATTTCAGTATTTAGAGGCACGACGCCACATTTGCCTCGCAGTTCAGCAGTAAATGGCTCGAATCGGGGCATCGTCGTTCCTTTGGAGTTGTTTTTGCCGTGTTTTCTCTACTTCCTCCGACATTACAAAAACAAGCTGACTTGCGACCGTGGTGACGATAAGACAGCTGTGTACAAACTAAGGCCCGGAGGCCATTTGAGGCCAACCCTCCATTTTCTAGCGGCTCACTCGCACCCTCTGCTGGACCTGTAGGCATGTTAAGCGTAACACAAAAAGGAAATGAAAACTTCAACTCATACCAAATTAGGTTTTTAGTGACGTGATCAGTCCTTTCTAGTCGGAAGAAGAAGTGAAAGTTAAAGTCCCAATGACCGTCACACACACTCTACCACTTGGTCACTGAGCTGAAGAAGTAGAAGAAGACGAAGAAAAAGAGGAGCTGATATGGAGGTAGATTGGGGTCAAAGGTGTTGTTCTTGAAAAAAACAAAAGTCGTACTTTAAAAAAACAAAACCAAATTGAGTTGATTGGTTGCTTGAACATGCCACCTTTGATTAGAAATTAAAATAAAGTAAGGGAAGCTCAATCATTCTTTTTTTTTTCAGCTCAACGCGTCCTCCCCCTGTTTTAGAAATAGTACTACTGCCATTTGTGACACTATTACTTTCTTTATGATCAAAAACGTATCCAAAAAACAAAACCTTAAACGATGATATATATCGCTTATCATGTCAGATGTCTCCTAGCTCGTAATATCATACGAAACGCACCATTGTGCAACCAGTCTATTGGTGTTTTGATCTAGTGTTGTTGCTGTAGTTTGCAATCCAAGATGGCACCGGCTCATGTCGCGCGTAATCATTTGAACGAACCAATCAAAAGGCTTTCCAGGCGGAAACTGGACTTTCTTGGCATTTTTGTCCAATCGCCGCCTGGCGCCATTGCTCTCCGTGCATTTTGAACTGGAACCGCACATATTTGTTCCCTTCCATATACACGACTCCTAGTCAATCGGTCAACAAACGAAGGGACTACACGGCGACTAGGACTATTAAACAATGTTTAAAAGGATGGACGGGGGATTCAACTTTTAAGGAGAAATGTTCCGGGATCAAAAGAAGCTCTCGGTCGTTTTATGGAGCTGTTGGCTAAACAGCTAAAGAAGCCCAAGTGCTTATTTACCCGAATTGTTTGCGTTGTTTGGATAGAATCTTCATCTCGGCTCGGATTCCCAGTCCCTTAAATCCACGGTAAATGTGGTCAGTTATCGAGTATGCAACGTGAGGAGTGTTTCAATTGCTCGCAACTGATTGCGCCAGAAAAGTGTGTTGGAAATATCAAACGGGCTTTCTGTTATGTTCAGCACTGAGTACGACGTTTTATTTGAATCTTGACTCCAGATAATGTCTTTTTTTCTTTTTGCCACCTGTCATCTTACTTCTACATCATTGTTTGTGTGTGTGTGTGTGTGTATGTGTGTGACAGCTTGCCCCCCCATTCTCTCGAGATGGCTGACAACAGCATCTTAACCTTTGGTCGGAGTCTGCTGGTGGATTCCTCCGCATATGATTCAAGGATCGAAGAACCCACCAAGGACTATTTATTACTCGGCACGGCATGTGACGATAGAGAAGGTTAGCCTGGATTGGATGCCTAATTTAATTTTATTCTTACTGTGCAGTGATTTGCAATTGAGATTTAGATTCACTGTACACATCTCTTGCACATTGCGGTTGATCATTATATGTACTCAACCCATTAAATATGAGGTAGCAATTTGAAGACACTTTATTTGGGTAGAATCCTTATCTTGGGAAAGGGTACCTGAAATAGGAAGCAACGATACGCTTACATAAATTGAGTAAAGTTTACTCCACGTCTAATTACATTCTAAAAGTTGTCATTAAGATGGACCCAAAACGGTGAATCTCTCATTCTCGCTATTTCTCTTTTGCTGGCTTGCTTTGCTTCTCCCTCGCTCTCGCACACAGATATGCTGCCAAAAGTGGAGCCAAGGATTGTTCTCGTGGGCGAGGCGTGCAAAAACACTGAACTGGTGAAAGCACTGCAGGTACAAATGATCTATCTATCTATCTATCTATCTATCTATCTATCTATCTATCTATCTATCTATCTATCTATCTATCTATCTATCTATCTATCTATCTATCTATCTATCTGTCTGTCTGTCTGTCTGTCTGTCTGTCTGTCTGTCTGTCTGTCTGTCTGTCTGTCTGTCTGTCTGTCTGTCTGTCTGTCTGTCTGTCTGTCTGTCTGTCTGTCTGTCTGTCTGTCTGTCTGTCTGTCTGTCTGTCTGTCTGTCTGTCTGTCTGTCTGTCTGTCTGTCTGTCTGTCTGTCTGTCTGTCTGTCTGTCTGTCTGTCTGTCTGTCTGTCTGTCTGTCTGTCTGTCTGTCTGTCTGTCTGTCTGTCTGTCTGTCTCTATACCTCTGTCTCTATACGTCTCTCTATCCATACATCTATCCATACATCTATCCATACATCTATCCATACATCTATCCATACATCTATCCATACATCTATCCATACATCTATCCATACATCTATCCATACATCTATCCATACATCTATCCATACATCTATCCATACATCTATCCATACATCTATCCATACATCTATCCATACATCTATCCATACATCTATCCATACATCTATATACCGCCTGGAGTCACCCTCAAGACCCAGTTTGGGTCTCTTCCGATCTCCTTGTTTGTCCCTATGACTCGGAACCTATTAGAAGTGAAGCCGGCAAAACTACGACCAAACTAATTTCTATGCTAGGAATTTGATTGCATCCAAAATAATTGTGCCCCCACATTGAGTTTCATTTGCTTTTCCCCTCCACAGGATGTAAGAGTAATGGAGGTACCTGTGGTAAACATAAGAGGAAATGAATCGTGTCCAGAAGAGAAAATGATGAAAAAGTCCATTGTCAATATGGTACATTCTAATGTTTTCATCAAACTTGTAGAGGTGTTGCATGAGTACTGATTGACACTGACTACATTTGTCAGAAGTGATTTATATTTAATGACTATGACTTCCCTTTTTTTCTTCAATATATGATATTTGGGATTTATAAATAATGATATTGTAATCAATTTGCAAGTCATTGTTTCATGATTTTTATATACATGAACACAACTTGACTGAATTCATATTTGCATATATGCATATGTATGCCTTTTGCACACAGATCTAGTGGCTGTGGGTCCTAGTTTGCATTTATTGGAACATTTAAAAGCTGCATTCAACTAGATATTTTGTCTCATAAATTAGTTTGATTTTATTTTGGCGTTCATGGTTATTCAGTTGACTTTTTTTTTCTTCTTCAATTACTGCCTTTTTTTCATCCACAGGAAATCAGTACTACGTTCATCATCACTGACAACATCCAAGAGTTCAGTGATGAAAAGAACACAGATTTTGAAACGGTGTTTGTCCTTACTGACTTTAAATCTCCCGATTATCACGGCCTTTATCAGCGTGATAACAGGATCGTAGGTCCTCCTGTTGTGTTCTACTGTGCTTTCAAGAAGGAGGTGAGGTCATACTGACGAATGCATTTGAAGAATGTCTCTTAAGTCAACCTTGCCTCCACCAAAATGAATGTGTTAAGCATCCTTAAATATTGAAAAAGCGCTGATTTCAATAGCAGTGTGTTTGATTTGTTGTTTTCCAGCCAATTCCATTTTCATGTCGCCCCCTGTACTCCACCACAATGCTGAATCTATCATTGTGTTTCACCGGATTTAGGAATAAAGAAGAAATGGTGAGATGATTATTTAGTCCTTCATGTTTTTTCAATTGTACTCTTACGGACGGACGGAGGGAGGGAGAGAGACGGAGAGAGCAATGGACCGAGAGAGAGAGAGACATGAGAGGGATGGTCAATGACTGAGTGCCAAATGTGAATTTCACTCGGTTTGCAGCTCTGAACGTATCGTTTGTATATTGTGGGCCCTTCTTCTCGGCGTGACCTTATTTGTCTCTCTTACCGTAGAAAAACTTGGTCAACTTGGTTCATCACATGGGCGGCATCATTCGGAAGGACTTCAGCACCAAGGTGACACATCTGGTTGCCCATTCAACTCATGGAGAAAAATACAGGGTTGGTACATGCTAAGACTCTCGTGGGGATTAGAGCTGAGCATCGGAATTGCGAAAGCGTCCTGTGCTTAAAACAAACTAAACACATTGAAACGATATACTTAAAGAACAGGAAAAAAGATCTGTGGAGCCACAGCGTATAATCGCTTCCTGCTCTCAGTATCGATTTATCAACTGTTAATGTTGTGTATAATGTCACTTCAGGATGGGGCTAAAGTATGAGACCATAATGAACACAATAAGTCAAATTCATAACATTACTGGCCTGTGTTGCCAATTGAAAATGAAGGAACCTTTTCCTATTGAAAAAAAAAATCATAATTGTCGCTATGCTAGTAGTTAGGACCGGAAGACGACATCTTCTCAGGCAGCAAGAAAGACACGGACAGCCGTGGAGCTTTTTTCTGTAATAGTGTGTTGTAGGCTCTAATCCGTCCGTCTGCAACGGTCCCTTGAGCTACTCCCTCGGTTCAAATGTGAGCCGAGCTGCTGTTTAATACTACGTATGTCCGTTTGTTTTAGCTGGCTGTGTGTATGGGGACACCCATCCTCACTCCGTCGTGGATATGCAAAGCTTGGGAGAAAAGAAATGACGGGTAAGTTTGCGGTTTTTCAAAGCTTTCCCATCATTTATCATCATTTTTATAGGAGCGAATATTCTCACTCAGACAGATTATTAGTGACTGGACACCTCAAGATTGGAACACCAATCTGGTGCATGGAGTCAAGTACAGTGACGAATGCCTAGTACACTTATTTATAGTGACATCTTTCAGTAAAGTTCAGACAATTGTATTCTCTTCTTTAGGGAGAATTGCATTTTTGCCACTAACCTTGTCCTCTTTCTTTTCAATAATATCAGGTCATTCCATGCAGGAGAGGATGATTTTCAAACAGAATTCAAAGTACCGCCATTCCAAGACTGCATCCTCAGTTTTTGCGGCTTTTCAGATGACGAGAGAACAAATATGGAAGAGAGGACTGTGAAACATGGTCAGTGATTTGAGGTGTCTTTTTAGTTTGTAGTCAATATTTTTGAACAAGAAACACATTTTGTTTTTCATTTGCTAATAACTTTATTGATCCCAGGGGGAAATTCAATGTCCAGCAGTATCCATACTTAAGAGTGGGCACATAAAAGAGAGGATAACAGATATTCAAAAGTGTCATTCACTACTAATATATGAATAAATGAATTTCAAAAGATGGCTGGCTGGCTGGCTAGCTGGTTGGCTAGCTGGTTGGCTAGCTGGTTGGCTAGCTGGTTGGCTAGCTGGCTAGCTATCTCTGAAGTGCAGCAGTATAACGCAAGCTATTGAACTACATGACCATTTAGTCAATTATGGAAGGGAAATTATTGGAATAAGGCAACTTTTTGTGCATGTGGTTTATTATCATTGTTCTCTGAATGTAGGTGGAAAATATCTGAACGTTGGAAATGAAAGATGTACACACATGGTGGTGGATGAGGATTCGATAAAGGAGCTGCCGTATTGTTCTTCAAAGAAAGTCTTTGTGGTCAAACAAGAGGTAGACAGACGTCTTGTATTTTGGATGACAAATACATATATATATATATATATATATATATATATATATATATATATATATATACACTTCAATATATATACCACGTTCCCGAGTATATTAGACCCAAAATGTGATCTCGTTGGCCTGAACTTAAAATATTTTGTCTGTTATCATTTTTCGATGACACTTATGACAGACGCTATTAACACGTACATTCTTCTTTTATAGTGGTTTTGGGGAAGCATTCAAATGGATGCTCGAGCCGGAGAGTCCATGTACCACTATGAAAAGGCAAGCTTGCTGTATTTATTAACAGGCTGCTAACAATTCTTTCAATCATTGATTAATCTGTCAGTATTTTCTTATGAATCGATGAACAGCGCAAACAGGTTGCTCCGTGTCCATCCCAGAGCTCTGAAATGTTTTTAACCTTGTTTTCCCCAACGGACATGGGATAATTGTTATTTGTTGTTGTTCAGAATGTCAGCCCAGCCATGAAGAAAGCAGTGTCCCTCCTGTCACTCTCTACCCCCACCAGTAACCGAAAGCGTCAGCATTTAAGGGACACGCTTGCTCGCCTCACAAAGGAGACGGAGATTTTGCCCTTCTCTCCGCCCCCGAAAAGGCTGTCGGCGGAACGTTTGCTGTCGTTGGGCTCGTTGCTCGACGTTACAATCACACCTGACAGATCTTTTGTTGGTAAGATGGTATCTTTTGTAGAAGCAAAAGTAGGTTATGTGTTGACCACTCACACCGGAGGACATGGAGCCTGCCCTGCCCTGCCCTGCCCTGCCCTGCCCTGCCCTGCCCTGCCCTGCCCTGCCCTGCCCTGCCCTTCCCTGCGTTTGGAATTGATATGACGGTCATTGCTGTCACGGCATCGGCTTCGATTCTTAATGTCAATATGACATTTCGACTGTCCCTCTGACAATTGGTAGAAAATGGGCGGAGGGAAGCATAAAGCAATTCTTTTTGGAGTTCACATTTTCACAGGGTCTTTCAAATTGGAGGTGTATTTGTTTTGTTATCCCAGAGAGTTCAAAGACCGCAGCCCCGCCTAAACAATCGGCCCGGTGGCAAGTTACTAAGGAGCTCTATCAAACTGAAAGCAACTACGTCGCCATTTTGAACACCGTACTCCAGGTAGGTTGAGTTGTGCCCTTTGAATGAATGGGAATCGTATCAAACCACGGCTGTGTCAAGAGATCACATTTGTCGAGCAAACCACGTCACTTTCAAGCACGCCGCCACTGCGCAGTGATTTAAAGCTTTCAAATTTGCTCTTCCTTTTCTATGGGGGCGGCTGGGCCCTGAACAAAGGCTGCCGTTTGGGAGCAGGCTTTTGTAGCCTCCATGACTCCGCTCTTCTATGACTCCACTCTTCTTCTAGCATACCGTGTTTCCCAACCTTTATTGAGCCAGGACACATAGTATTTGACAAAGGGGGGAAAAAAGTGCTGGGCTTTTTATGACTTTTTGTGTTTCTGCTCATTCAAAACGTACACGTCATTTTGAATATTGTCGGGCTGGACCGCCAAAGAGTGACGTCGCTCGCAAAGGATATGTCATGGCCAATAAGCACATTGGATTGCGTGTTTCGTTTCAGTAGATCTGCTAATACATTGCCATCCCTTTGATCATCAACTAATACAAGCATATTGTCATATTTGCAGATTTTCAAGCTTCCACTTGAAAAAGATGGTCAGGTGGGGGGACCCATCCTTGCCCCAGAAGAAATTAAAACAATATTTGGATGCATCCCTGACATCTATGAGGTTCACACCAGAATAAAGGTTGTCTACATATTCTCCACCAGTTTTTGTCGCTGCACCTTTTATGCAATTTTTGAAGAGCAAATGCTTTTTCCTCTCCAGAGTGACCTTGAGGGCCTCCTGAGAGAATGGTCAGAAGAAAAGAGCGTAGGAGATATTATCCTTAAATACGTAAGTGCAAATGTCGCATGTATACGTATGTTGTGTGTGTGTGTATATGCGCGTGTATGTTGATATATACATTGTGTGTGTGTGCGCGCGCGCGTGTGTGTATATATATATATATATATATATATATATATATATATATATATAGCTTTTTTTTTTGGGCCAATGGGCATAAATCGTGCAGAGCTCTGGTGCTGGCCTACAAGTAACAAAAGTGTCTGTACTTCCTCCTTCCCATGGCCAGCACCACACCCCTGCGACCATCCCTGATCTAATTTTTTCCCATCTTCTCTCCCCAGTCAAAGGAGCTTTTGAAGGCCTACCCTCCCTTTGTAAACTTTTTTGAAATGAGTAAGGATACTGTTGTTCAATGTGAGAAACAAAAGCCACGCTTCCATGCATTTCTAAAGGTAAGACAAACCACAAGCAGCAATGCAATAACTGTTGGATGAGGGTAAATAATGATTTCATTGTGAGGGGGGGGCTGTTTCCCCCCCCCCCTGAAATTACAATTTTATACACTATTTTAACCATCTTTTTGAAATGGATAGTCATAAATAAATATACGTATTACAGCAAAGAGGGATTTGTATTCATGCCCGTGCCGGGCGGAGTTGGTATGTCAAGCGAGCCATTGGCGACGTATGTTTATGTTTCTACTTTTTGACCATCGTTGTTTGTTAACTGTACATTTGTGGAAACGCCCTCCATTTGTAACGTGCGGCGACGGCATCCATACGAAAAAGACCCGCCTCATTGTATTATTATTCATTGTTTTATCACAACAACCCATTATAAAATGAGGCTCTCTGAAAAGCGCTGGATCAATCCATTTGAATAATCTTTCTATGTAGATCAACCAGGCCAAGCCAGAATGTGGGCGCCAGGCACTCGTAGAGCTCCTCATCAGACCTGTACAGAGACTTCCTAGTATGGCTCTACTTCTAAATGGTAACTTGCGCTCGTTTGTGCACATGCCTGGGAGAAATTTGGATGTCGTTGCGTGCCGGTTCACGTGCCAATCGTGTTAGCTTCGCTGGCTCGACATTCTTCTGCAAGGGTTGCATGTTCAAGTCGACATGGCTTTTGTTTTCTCTATGCTACAACTTTCAACCCACCTCTCCCCCTACGCACTCGCCCTTGAAATAAGTTTTTTTTTTTCTGCTTACCATTCCAGACATAAAGAAGCACACATCAGATGAGAACCCTGACAAGCTGAAACTGGAGAAAGCAATCGAGTCTCTAAAAGAAGTTATGACGTGAGTGAATCTCATTTGGGATTATCAATGGGTTTATTGTCACGCTAATATAACTGCCCAAACCATTTTTCAAATCGGTGGTAACAAAAAAAAAACCCCAAAAAAACGAAACGTAAGTATGGAACCCACGTGAGAATTTTGATCTAATGTTGTGCTCCACCAGTCACATTAACGAGGACAAGAGGAAGACGGATGGTCAGAAGCAAATCTTTGACGTTGTTTATGAAGTTGACGGATGTCCCGTAAGTCTGACTTGATCTCGTTTGTCTCCTTCAAAAATCACCCAAACTTGACGTTGCATCATTCTTGTGTGGGAATGAGCATTTGACGGCCCGTTCACCAGTTATTGTTTGAGTTAACATGACGTAAGCACACGAGGCATCTTTCAAGGCAGGTCATTTATGAATGACAGAGCACATGACTCCACTCCTGCACAGTGACGTTGACATGCAGCCAGTAACCCTGCTAAACCCAAACATTGGCATTATTCAGGTTTTTAAAGACCCCCATATGCCCTTGGTGGGCTTTTTAAAATGGTGACTCTCTCTTTGTGGTACAGGAAGTACTTGGGTTAGGGTTACCCTAGCCCTAACGCTCTCTCTTTGTGGTACAGGAAGTACTTGTATGCGTGTCATTGTGGCTGTAGCGAGCCTAACTTGAATCCATTGTTTTCACGTGATTTTATGATTATGCATCAGGATATGTGTCTTTCCATTTGACCTTGTCATTATGGTATTGCTCTCTGTCTCTCGCTCGCTCTCTCTGTCTCTCGCTCGCTCTCTCTGTCTCTCTGTGTCTGTCTCTCTGTCTCGCTCTCTCTGTGTCTCTCTGTCTCTCTGCAGGCCAACTTGCTGTCCTCCCACCGCAGTCTGGTTTATAAAGTGGAAACCATTGCGCTTGGTGACCAACCGTGTGACCGCGGCGAACATGTCACACTCTTCCTCTTCACTGATTGTTTGGAGGTAACTTCTTTCTGGGCTTTTCAAGCGCCTCATTTACTGGTTGGAGAAGACTGTCGTGTCCATTAGGGAAATGATGGCTACCTTTGAACCACTTGTTTCTTTGGATTCAGATCGCAAGGAAACGACACAAAGTTACCAACACTTTTAAGAGTCCACTGGGGCAAACAAAAGCGCCACCTCCGCTGAAGCACATCACTTTGATGCCGCTCTCACAAATTCGAAGAGTCTTGGACTTGCGTGACACAGAAGGTGAGATGAGCGACCGGTCGCATGTGCATTTCATCGATATTGAAACATGATCTAATTGTCCAGATGTCATTTAGCAATCCAACTAGCTGTACAGGTAGATTGTCATGACAAATACGAGAATAATCTGGGTTGCACATTTTTGTCCTGGATGTATGTTTTTTTGCTCTTCCTTTCAGAATGCGTCAACGCATTTGCTTTAGTCGTTCACCCGCCCACCGTACAGGAGAACATGCTGTTCAGCTTCCAGTTGGCCGGAGAGGAAACGGTGAAAAGCGACTGGCTTCGAACGCTTTGTCGCCATGTGGCCAACACCATCTGCCGTACTGATGCGGTAATGCTCCAAAGCGCACACGTCAAGTCAAATGTATGTGTATTTATACCTACAGCCCTTAATTACAGAAAGGGCTACATACATACTCTCAGGTAGCAAGGTGACATATATGATTGACACCCGTGAGGCCAGAGAAAACTCCAAAAGGAACCATTTGATTCTGTTGATTTGAATGTGCCATAGGGAAATAGCAAGAAGAAATGATTTCTTGAAGCGCAATTTATTTATTTGTTTTTGGATCCCATCAACAGGGTGACCTAATTCACGCTACAGACCCAGACTCTCTGCAGCTCAACACCAAAGATATGGCCAGCACTCTCAGCAAAGCCTCAAGAGCCATCAAGAAAACGTCCAAAAAGGTCAAAGCAAAAATAGTTATTTTCAAAATGGATTTTTTTTACTTTGACAAAATTAGCTTTTGATGCATTCCATTTGTATGAAAATGAAATCAGATTTCCTATAAGAGCTGGCCTAATGACATTATCGAAAACTATTCAAAAATGATCAGCTCTGTGAATTGTGACGTGGCAGCAAGGGAGTGATGCGCTAACAATGCCACAACAATCCATCATGAAATTTGTTGCCAACACTGAATATTGATTTTTATCAACTTGAATCAATTTGTTGAGCTTATTCGCTAGACAAATCAGCAGCATGATTGTTAGGAAGGTAGTCATGGTCATGACATGTCAGAATATTCCAAGAACATTTTGATAACTGTCATTTAAATGTGTTCTAGGTGACGAGGGCATTTTCTTTCACAAAGACTCCGAAGCGTGTGCTCCAGAGGGCATTTATCTCCAACACTACCCCAGATGATAAAAAACAACGATTGAACTCGGAAAACAGCAGCAGCTCAATACTGTCCGTAAGTCTTTGTTTATTTGATGAACTGGTCATCCTTTGAGTTTTAAAACTCGTCATGTAGATTGTCATTATTGTTATTATTTAGTCACAGCAGTTGATTTTCTGTGGTCCCTGATGGCGACTGTGTGTGTGTGTGTGTGTGTGTATATGTATGTGTGTGTGTATATGTATGTGTGTATACGTATGTATATGTATACGTATGTATGTATACGTATATATGTATGTACTTTAATACTTACTTTAATATGAAACCTGAAGTTCTCTTGAATGAGGTGTAATATATGAAAATAAATTAGCTTCATTGCAGAAATATTAATCTTTTAATGAACACAGAAAAATCTAACTGACAAACCTTTGTTTTGTCAATCTGCCTTACAATGCACCCGATTGTAGTTTGCAATCTCACCTGTGCTCACTCATTGATGGGTTACGTAAATAATGGGTGTGTATTAAAAGAACCCAAGCACCTCAGACCTTCACTTGAAGTGCAACTTGACCTCTAACAACATGCCAAGAAGCCACCCTGCGACCAAAGCCTTGGTTATTAAGAAGCTGTAGAGGTGGCTGGCACCTTTAATGTTGTGTCTCAGCGTCAAGTATAAAGAATTAATAAAAAAAAAAAAAAAAAAAAAAAAAACCTGGAGATCAGAGAGACGTTTGTTGGTTAGAAAATCCAAAGCCAGCCACTTTTCCTCTGCAGCAGAGCTCCACTGGGCTCGCAGCCCGCTAAACGAACGGACGCTGGAAAAGTGGCAGAAGGTAGATTCATCATATCAATCTCGAGTTGAATTACACCGCAAATACTGCAGGAGATTTACCAGAGCCTGTATGGATCCAAGATTGACAGTTAAGTTTGGTGGTGGTGGTGGTGGTGGTGGTGGAAAGATCGTCTTCTGTATGGGGACGTGGCAAACATTTGCAAGTAAGTCAAGTGCAGGAAGCCATCAGGATTTGGTTGCATGTTATGACAACATCAATTTGGAAATAAATCACCATCCAAGATGAAGATAAGATATCGATCTGGACTACTGTAACGAAATGGATAAATGACTCTAGGATCGGCTCAACCGCTTGTCGATATTTGATCCATTTGCCCGATCCCTTTGCTCGACTGTCGGAGTCTGCTATTTAATGAATGACCGACCGCACTATGTCTCTTTTTGTTTGGTATTCTAGATGTCTCGCTCTGTCTCCACGCACAGTTTGAGTGACTGCCAAAAGCAGTACCACGGTGCAACGTTTTAATTCTTTGGACCACCTTCCTCCCAGCGCCAGCCAGCCTTCCTGTCTGTATGCTCACTTCTTTGTGCCCTGTCCAAAATATGACTTCCCCAAGTTTTGACACGGATGGCCCGGGAAGCAAAGAATACTTCAATCTTCCGTCCTGGAAGCCCATTTCTTATTCCGCATATTTCTTCAAGCCTTAGTGTTCCCAACGCAGACGATCTCAAGTTTGCTTCTTTTTCAGATGCCCAAATGAACCCTTGCCTCGACTCAAAAACATTGGTGACAATTGTGGATTTCAATAGCTGCTCAGGTTGCAGAGTTCAACCCAAGGGTCCCTCGTTTATGGCTCGTATCACGAGAGGAACCTCTGCGTAAAGGGACGTCTGAGTGCCCTTGAAACCTTGTCTTAGTCCTAAATATGCAGGTTTAATTCATTCAAGTACCATGTGTCTTTATCTTCTTGATTTTCAGTATTGGTAATACAATAAAGGAAGTAGATTTGAAGTTGTTGATTTGGAAGAACTTTATTACTCATCATTTGAGCCCCGGGGTACCTGCAGGTGATATTCACTTGTTGCCTGGGGTTTGATGACAATGCGAATGGCTGGAGACTTTGGACATAATATACAGACAGTAATTAAATGCTATAGTCAGAGGTTTAACTACCAAAAAGTCATTACTCGGAGGTCAAGCTTGCGCTGTAATGCTGAAGAGGGAATTGAAATGTTGGGGTGAAAAGGAAAAAAAAAAAGATGGAATCATATGATGCATGGGCACCCACCTTTGTAGTACGTCTCCCTCCATCAATTTTGGAACTTTGTTTGAGAGGAAAAAGAAGCTTGGGTGGCAGAACATAACCTCACTGAATACACACAAAAATAAACAAAGGAGTCAATTGACTTTCGGCCTTTTGAGGAGCATGTGACTTGTGTGACTGTTGTTAGATGCTTTTAATGTGTGTCGCACCCTTTATGTTCAACTATCTGCGCTTAAAGTGTAACAAAACTGCCACTGAAATGCTAATTGTTACTGTCGTTTCTACTTTTATATGTATTAGCATTCAACAAGCAGAGGCTATGTGGTTGCTATAAACGCACATGTAATTCTCTGCTTTTGTTTGACTGTACCTTTCAGCTGAGTGTGTCAATAAACAGCTTGAAGCTTCATTTTTGGAGAGTTTTTGCTCACGTCTGCCAAATGGCCGCTTGTCGTGAAGTAAGTTGAGTCGCCTGCACTCCCACTTTGACGCAAAAAAAGGCCAATCAATGGCTTAGATTTTGAATTCAAAAAAATCCCCTGGATGCAAAGGTCTTGGGAAAACATTTATTGAAAAAGAGAATGTATTACGAAAGGATGCCACAAATAAGCCTGTGTGCGTGCGCCCCCTCACTCCCCCCCGCGCGCTACGTTGATAGTATGCTTATTCTCATGATCTTCTCAATGGTCAAGACCCAATAGTACAGCTCTTCTCATTGGTCAAGACAGAAATCCCTGCCTAAACGACATCGCTGAGTGGCCGTGCAGTAAATTCATGAAAAAAAAAACACAATTTCGCGCCCTTAAAATCGCTGCCTTAAAAATTGAACCGATCCAAGAATTTGGGCCAATTTCCTGGGTTGTTTTGCTCAACACAGCCCAAAAAATGAGGTTGTTTTTGACCCGGCACTTTTAGTAAGGCTAAAATGAAGTGTACATTGACAGCGTGTGAATAGACACGGCCGTAAAGATATATTTTTTCCAATATTTTAATAAAGCTTTGACGCCTGCTCCTGTACTGGGTCATGAAATGGCGCGATAGCCAAACTGGTGGTTTTCGCATGTAATAATAATAATTAATAATGACTAACAACTACGATATTAAAAGTAATGACATAATAATGGATGCAATAATGAATCCACTTGATGCTGTTCTTTTTTTTTTCAACAGGAACACTGAACTGTCGTTGCGGAAAGATATACAGTATGTAGATTGATTCGTAGGTATATTTATATTTAATATGTGCGCGCGCGCGCTCGCGTGTGTAGACAGAATCGCTTTTGTATAGCTTGTGCGAGGTAGGTCACTCTCCACCCCCAACCGCTGCGCGCATTAAAGCTGTATGAAGATGAGAAAGAGGATTTAAAAAAAAAAAAAAAATATATATATATATATATATCATCCAAATGCAGCCTGTATCTTGAGGAGCGGGCGGTGGTGGAATCACGTTCATCTTTCCAGCATCGCCGCCATTTCTGAAGTAGACGGTTTGTGCGTCTAGCCCTCTCTCTGTGCGAGTACGTAGTGACTGCATGCTCGTCGTAGAAAGCAATTCTTAATATCGACGTGAATCACTGAAACACCTGCGATTACCCACTGTTTTTTTGGGGGCGGGGGGGTGGGCGGTTGAAGTGGAGTTCCCCCTTTTTTGTTCGCTAGTGTCATGATTTGAATCCATTATTTTGAGGTCTCTTATTTCTAGTACTTATTCCTTGCATTTCGTACGGGCTATGTCGACAAAAAAAAAAGACTCCATTTTCCAGCGATACGCAGTGCACCGAGGACTGTTGTGGACGAAGCAGCAGACTGGAGACTCTTAACATCATGGTAAATGAACATGTTTGTCAAATTCTCTCGTCAGGAATTGGGTAGTATGGCATGTCAGGATTTATGAGTTGACACAGCCAGCCTATGCAGTGATTTGAATGTGTTAATGGCACGACATAGGATGCCGGGGGAATGGGCCGGGCGGCCAAATTCAAATACGTGTGTGTATATGGTTCATGTCGTCATGTCGTTCTTCTGAGTGGAAATGAATAATGTGGAGAAACAATCGTCGTGCTTCTTCGGCAAATCCATTTCAGACGGCTGACAGACCTGGCACATTTACATCGACATGGTCTCAGTTTGCGCAAACAATAGACTGATTTCAATAAGTCGCCCGGGATCCAATTCGTCCCTATGACATCCAACACCGTTCAGACGCTTATGCCTTTTTGACTGTGTGGCTGCAATTTATCTCTTAAACCTGATAGATAATCTGTTTAATTGTGTATCACTCAATGTTCTCTCTCTCTCTCTCTCTCTCTCTCTCTCTCTCTCTCTCTCTCCTCTCTCTCTCTCTCTCTCTCTCTCTCTCTCTCTCTCTCTCTCTCTCTCTCTCTCTCTCTCTCTCTCTCTCTCTCTCTCTCTCTCTCTCTCTCTCTCTCTCTCTCTCTCTCTCTCTCTCTCTCTCTCTCTCTCTCTCTCTCTCTCTCTCTCTCTCTCTCTCTCTCTCTCTCTCTCTCTCTCTCTCTCTCTCTCTCTCTCTCTCTCTCTCTCTCTCTCTCTCTCTCTCTCTCTCTCTCTCATCCATCTATCCAGATCGTTCCCAAAACTGATTGCTATCTCTTGACGAAGGATTTTAATTTTTCAAATTTTTCATGTGTGTGCAAGCCTTTTGATAGTTCCAGCCATTGGGGGCTCAGTTGTGCAGCTATCTTTTTCGAAAACATTCTTGACTTAGCAAGAGGGTATTTGAGGTTGTGTGTGTGTACGTATTAATTGTGCAAATCATGTTTTCAATGGATTTAATGAATGACACTTTTCCCTAGAACAGGAACTGAATTGGTTAAGATAATCAGTAATGAAAACTCTACACTGGTAAAGGTCCTACAAAATTCTTGGTTAGGAAGCAGACTGGCAGTTCTCCAACAATAGTCCAAATGTTCATATTTTTGACCCATATCAAGTCTGAAAATATAAGCACCCACTGAACTATTCCATTCTGATCCAAATATAACCTTGTGTAGGTAGTAATGAAGTAAGTTGTTTGGTGTCCCTATCTGCTTTTGTAATTGAATTTGTTTATTCATTATATGTATAGTACTGCCTAGCCTTGGTGTTCTTTCTGGAGATAGTGGCTGGGCTATATCGGTTCATGCAGTCAGTCCCTGGGGCTCTGATCGACATAGCTCACCCCTCAAGGAAAACATCTACTCAATGCTGTCTTCAGCCTTCCGGCCCTCCTCCCATCCACCTAGACTCACCACTTCTCATGAATGTTCTTTCCGCTGATATGCCCATGTTTACTTTTCACCGAATTCTACGATAAGATATTCACCAAATTCATTTATTCCTTGATAATCCTTTGCGTTTCATCCAAACTGCACAGGTGTTGCTTTCCTAATTGTTTTCCAAGAAACCATTTTAAATTCTCTTCACATTTATATGACCGTTGCGTGGCCAATCATACAATCTGTATGTCTTTGTAATTAGTCATGTAACGATTGTGATGGAATTCAACCTTTGTTATTTTCATTATGAATTATAAATCTGGTTCTGACAAAAAAACTAAACAAAACTGTATGAACCCCCTCTCCCCCACCATTTATTTTCATGTGAGTACTAATTGTTGCAACCCCCCCTCTTTTTTTGTTGTTGCAGGGGCTGGATTAAACAATCTGTTTTGGTATTCTGGATTGTCATCTGTCATCTCGCCCAAAAATAGCAAAGGAAGGACAACATTTTACTATTTGGACTATATTGAAATTCACAGGAAAAAAAAGAAAAAAAAGGAAAGGAACAGAGCGATGGCTACATTGAGGGAGCATCTACGGATCGGACATCTCCTACTTCAGCCTATTTCTATGTGCAGCAAGAAAATGCGATACGTCGGTACGAAGCGTCGCACGAGTACCAGTAAATGGTGCTTTCAATGGCTGGCTGTCCTGCTAATGCACATGTGTGCTGTGAATGCTGAGAAAATGTATGAAAACGACCCAGTGGTCACCACCACCAACGGCAAGCTCCGTGGGATCAAGAAGGACTTGAACAATGAGATCTTGGGCCCGGTGGTACAGTTTCTGGGCGTCCCGTTCGCGGCTCCGCCGACAGGCGAGCGCCGCTTTCAGCCACCGGAGACGTTAGCGCCGTGGCCGGATATCCGCAATGCAACGCGCTTTGCCCCGGTGTGCCCCCAGAACATTGTGGAGGGCCGCCTTCCTGATGTCATGCTGCCGGTGTGGTTCACCAACAGTATTGATGTGGTGTCATCGTACGTCCAGGACCAGAGTGAGGACTGCCTCTACCTTAACATCTATGTGCCCACAGAAGATGGTGAGTTAGTGGATTGGCAAAGGGAAAATGATTGGTTAGGGTGTCAGTCCAATGAGTCTGCAATCTGCTTAAGAGTTCACACTTGGTGTGTTATCGGAACCGTGCGAGTGAAGTTTTCTTCCTGTGTGTCTCCCACTATATCGCATGACCCTGAGCATGTTCAATGAGCATGGATCTAACTCTGTGTGTGTGTGTGTGTGTGTGTGTGTGTGTGTGTGTGTGTGGACAAAACATTCATTGAAATTTATTTCACCATCAACATCTTTGATTTGATTGCTTTATTTGACTGTAATACTGAGCCACTTATCTGCAGTCTCAATTAGGGCTGAAGCATACTTTGCCATTTGGGTATCCAACTGGAAATTCTATAGAACACTGCATATATGCCCCCACCACTTAATTCCCACAATGCATTGCGTGGCGCAATACATTTTCTTTAGAAAGTTTTCAGGACGTTAATCCATGCTGTATACTATGTGTATTTGTGTTGCCAGTTGTGTGTCATATTTGAACACTAACATTTATATCACAGTTTTTCTTTCTTTCTAACAAACTGTGACTCAAAGTTGTGTGTTAGTGACAACCAGGTTCATTCTTCAAAATGAATTGAAGTTCACTAGATCTTGCTTACTGAAAGTCATTAACAATGTACACATTGGTTCAACGTTAAAAAAAAAAGAATCTGCATTCTGCATGATTGTCATGTGTTATATTTGTGCAACAAGAGCTTAGGGCTTAGGTCCTAAGGTTTAGGGCGATGATCGACCGTGTTGATTGGCTTGGAGGTCTGTGATCAACAATTCCCATCATGCTCTTTTCACGAAAATCCACTGATCGCGAGCGGTCGCCGATCGATCGCCCATCGATCGGGCATCCCTGTTTCTAGTATGAATTTTAAATGAATTGAAATGTAGTTTTTAATAGATACTCAGTTTTGAAGTAAAAAAATAAATAAATAAATCACCCATTCATCCATCCTCAACACCGCTTTTCCCCGGGATTCCCCTTCCAAACAATGATATCTCCCGCACTTCCTCTCCACCTCCGCGTTCATAGATTTAGCTAAGTCAATGTCAAGGTATTCAAATCTTAAATGTACTCTTTTAATGATGTGTTTCTTATTTAAAGAAGACGTATGACTTTTTTAGCTATCAAATTCAGTTTATTGTGCACTTGGGAGTCTCCGGGATTGTAGAACAATTTCATCTAATCCAGGGGTGGGGAATTCCGGATCGTTATCCAGCTTCTGCAGACCTTGCTAATCATCTGACCATTTGAATCAGGTGTGTTGCAACAGGGTGACATAGAAAACATCGAGGACACCGGCCCCCGAGGACCGGAATTGCCCACCCCTGATCTAATCCCTCCCTCCAGGTGCTGCTGATCTGTTTGTGGGCTATTATTTTTTATTTTTTTACTTGGTTCAGGTGTTGGGGCGGGACTACCAAACGAGGTACTGGGTGCGGCCAAACAAAGTAGTGGGTGCGGCCAAACAAAGTAGTGGGTGCGGCCAAACGGTTTGGCAAATCCGCCATCTTTATTACTCGGAGAGACTTGTAGTGCAAACAAGTCAAGGAGGCCGAGGCCGAGGCCGAGGCATCCAAATGGTCCGTTGTCGGATGCACCAACCGTCCCCAGGGCATCGGAACCTCAAACAGGTGCCTGGTTGAGTTTGGTTTTTTGTCCTGCTTGTCTGTGCGAAGCACCTCAAGGACGAGTGTTGCAGAAATCTCTTGTCAATTTAGAGAAGGATTCGCCCAAAGTTTCATTGAGTTTCAATTCCTTGGATCTATGGGAACGACGGACACAGTAAAGCGGTAAGCTTGAGATGACACAAAACCAGTATTTCTCTTTAGTATTATTGCGTGTCCATGATTCCCTCATTTCCATAGCATTAGCGTCAATCTTTTGCTGATTTTAGCACTGTGCAGGTGCTGTTTTATTCTTGGGGAACACAATCATGTGTTAAATGCATCCGTTAGCTTCTCGCTAGCGCTAGCATTAGCTTACATCGTAGCTTGACTGCAGTGCTTGTTTCCAAGACGTTCATAGCATTAGCGTCAGTCTTTCTTTTCTTTTTGGAGCTGTGCGCTCTGTTTTCACTTCTTGTGGGTGTATTTTGAGTGGTTGTATCAGATGAATTGTGTCAAAGGTGCTGTATTATTCGTGGGGAACCCAGTGATTTGTTAAATGTGTTTGTTAGCTTCTCGCATACTGCTTAAATTGACTGCAGTGCTTGTTTACAAGACGTGTTCATAAATATTGTGAGGGGATTTATTTTGCCCCCCCATTTCGTAACCAGTAAAGCCCTGCGCCCCTCCTGAGGAAAAGCAGTTCAGAAAATGGATGGATGGAACCAGTAAAGCTGTAATGCTTTTGAAATGGAATCCAGTGAAAAATATGACATTGAAGTTACCTTTAATTAGTACAGATGAATTGACAGTAAAGTCATTGTTACGACTGTATATTGAAATATCATAACAGAATGGCATCAAATTCTATCATTCCAAAAAGCGATATACCGCTGTGTCTAATTGTTAAGCCTCATATGGATCTGAAATAGGTCTTCCAGCATTCGCCTTTCTAAAACATTTGCCCTTCTTTACCATCTTTCTACTGTTTAGAGGCACTTACAGCCTTGTAACAATGGTTGTATTTCAAACAAGGTTACATGAGAACTGAACCGGGATTTAATAAGTGGTGTTATTCCTTTTCTCTCCATTTATTTTTACATTACAGTTTCATTAAATCCCTGTCTGTCTGTCTGTCTGTCTCTCTGTCTCTGTCTGTCTGTCTGTTTGTTTTGTTTGTGTGTGCGTGCCTGCGTGCCTGCGTGCGTGTGCATGCCAACACTTCTGCAATGTGTGTCCAGGGGCCACATGTTATTTTTTAGTGCTCTATTCATTTTACAGTCAAAAGAATATCCAAGGAATGTGCAAGAAAACCGGGCAAGAAAATATGTAGGAAAGGAGGTATGTATTATATGCACATGCACAATGTAAGAATAAAGAAATATTGAACAGACAGACAGGGCGAGAGAGCGAGCCAACCCTGAGGTCAAGCCAGAACAGAAGGCCTGTGAAGAGCACTGTCAACAGATCCCGTCCGTGTCTTCTGTGCAGGACCTCACTCAGATGAGTGAAAGGCATCACAAGGAGAAAATCCAATGTTTGAAAAAAAAAAATGGGAGCGTGCTTTGGGTTAAGTGGTCCAATCTATGCTTGTTCATTTTTTTCCCATAACACGTTTCATGCGACCCTGTTGACTATTTGCGATGAAACGTCGGACGGTTCTGTGATCAAGCCCCCCCGCCCCGATATCTGAGCCATTGCTGAAAGACTTTTCAGAGTCTTTTTTTTGCCTGCCTGCCTGCCTGCCTGCCTGAGGAAAACAAGCTGCCTAATAATGACGCACACTGTAGCATCCCTCGTCATGTCAATCAATACACATCCCTTGATATGCTTGTATTGCATTCAACCCTATGGAGTTGGACAATCTGCAGCAAAATGGTCAAAATATATACTTGC
>NC_083751.1:0-52500 GCF_033458585.1 Syngnathus typhle | reverse complement strand
TCCAATAGCTCTCGGGTTTTGGCGCATCGTTATTAGGAGGGAGTAACCTTTTCAATTTTGAACTATTTTTGGTAACGCTGTGATTGAAACAAGATGGGGGAGCCCATGAAAACCTTGCTTGCTGTACATGGTGCACGAGTCAATAGAAAGTTAATTTGTACCAAATGCTATACAAGGCACCCTAGAAGTGGTGTTGATTCTTTGGGTCTGTCCCAGCATCAGTTTGAAATCTAAGATTGCCAGTTTCTTTTCCTTTTTCTGACCTATCTGTAGACATACGGGAGAGCGGAAGTCCCAAGCCAGTGATGGTTTTCATCCATGGTGGCTCATACATGGAAGGAACTGGCAACCTGTTTGATGGCAGCGTCCTGGCCAGCTACGGGAACGTGATTGTCGTAACAGTCAATTACCGCTTGGGTGTTCTAGGTAAGGACGACGCACACAAAAGTTGTCAGTTGCGAATAAAATGCAGTCTGGACCTTGAACGTATCAGACGCACATAATATTCATTCAAGCCCTTTTCTATACTGCATATGTATTTATTTTTCTTCTTCCTCAAACAATTGTTCAATTGATTGTGATCATGATCATTGGTATTCATTCCCCTGCAGGTTTCCTTAGTACTGGTGACCAGGCAGCCAAGGGGAATTATGGTCTGTTGGACCAAATCCAAGCCCTTCGCTGGACCAGTGAGAATATCGCAGCCTTTGGTGGTGATCCATTGCGTATAACTGTGTTTGGGTCAGGGGCTGGAGCCTCTTGCGTCAACCTTCTCACACTTTCTCATTACTCGGAGGGCAACCGCTGGAGTAACTCGACAAAAGGTAAAATGTATACATATAAGACTGTCTGTCTGTCACATGCTATTTTATTGTTGTTCTGATTTCTTCCTTTCTTTCCTTTCTCTGGATGGAACCTATTTAGGTCTGTTTCAAAGGGCTATCACCCAGAGCGGCACGGCGCTCTCAAGCTGGGCCGTTAGCTTCCAGCCAGCTAAGTATGCCAGAGCGCTGGGCCAGAAAGTCGGCTGTAATCTGGAGGACACGGTGGAGCTGGTCACGTGTCTTCAGAGAAAACATTATAAAGAGTTGGTAGATCAAGACATCCAGCCAGCACGGTACCACATTGCCTTCGGACCCGTTATCGATGGCGACGTAATCCCCGATGACCCTCAGATACTCATGGAGCAAGGTACAAGAAAACATCTCGGGCAGGCTCGACTCTCTCGATCTCTCGCCAGCACGCGATGCAAGCGGTTCTCTGTGTTTGATTTGCAGGTGAATTCCTTAACTATGACATTATGCTGGGAGTGAACCAGGGTGAGGGTCTTAAATTTGTGGAGCTGATGGTGGACAATGAAAATGGTGTTCAGGCCAATGACTTTGACTATGCTGTGTCAAGCTTTGTGGATGACCTCTATGGCTATCCAGAGGGTAAAGACATACTCCGAGAGACCATCAAGTTCATGTACACGGATTGGGCCGATAGGCATAACCCGGAGACGCGCAGGAAGACCTTGCTGGCCCTGTTCACTGATCACCAGTGGGTGGCACCCGCTGTGGCCACAGCTGACCTGCACTCTAGCTTTGGCTCTCCGACTTACTTCTATGCATTCTATCATCATTGTCAAACAGAACAGGTGAGTCTCTGGGCATTTCCTGAGCAATATCTGCACAAATAAAGTTCATCCCTTTCATGATGAACGCAATATCTTAACTTAAATGCAAGGCAGGTTGAAAAGCAGTTGCAAATCCTTGCATTTTGTACGCTTTACACAACCTCCAAACTTCCTTGTAGTAATTGTCATTGTTGCTCTCTTTATTTTGCATGATTTTGTGCGTTTGTTATGTCCTAATGGATAAAGACGGATGGAAACACTGAGCCAATGACTCTGTTGCTCATTAGGTGCCACCCTGGGCTGACGCATCTCACGGAGATGAGATCCCCTACGTGTTTGGCCTCCCGATGATCGGCCCGACCGAGCTGTTTCCCTGCAATTTCTCCAAGAATGATGTTATGCTCAGTGCCGTGATGATGACTTATTGGACAAACTTTGCCAAAACCGGGTACAGTCCCACAAATGCGTTATTGTCGCGCTACTTCACTCTTAGTTACAATTTGTTTGCGGTTACCGTTTTTCAGAGACCCAAACCAGCCCGTACCACAGGACACCAAATTCATCCACACAAAGCCCAACCGCTTTGAAGAAGTAGCATGGACACGCTACAACCAGAAAGACCAGCTCTACCTGCACATAGGCCTCAAGCCCCGAGTCAAAGAGCACTATCGTGCCAACAAGGTATGTGACTTATCCTGACAGACAGACGGAGACAGACAGACAGTTTGATTTGGATAGGTAATAATTTTCTTCTCTGTTCTCTCCAGGTTAATTTGTGGTTGGAGCTGGTTCCTCATTTGCACAGCCTTAATGATGCCACTCAGCTTATTCCCACTACCACAAAGGTGGGACCTTTTTTCAAATTTGGTGTTACTCATTTAATGCTCATTTTCAATGAAACATTGTCCATATATCTAAGATGATCATAATAAAAAAAATCAAAACCAAGCTGTTTATTTTGTCCAACCCGGTTGGTTGCCATGGCAACACACTGCTTGAAAAACATCTATTTTGTTGGCCTGAACGTTTGTGAAAACAGGTGTACACCGGCACACACATCACACTTAGCAAAATAACTTTTTGAATTTACCGTGCCTTTAAAAAAATAGGTTGGTTGCGCCCCCCCCCCCCCCCCCCCCCCCCACACACACACATTTTGAACAAAGCAGCCCCTGTTGGGACGGGGGACCCCACAACATTGGCAGGACTGCAAGGATCCTTGATAGCTGCTCGCAGCTCAAGTTTTATACATTGAAGTGATCTTTATTTTTGTTGCTTTTGGAGTCTACACGCCAGTCGTTTGGCAGATTTAGGTCCTGCCCTATAATATTTTTGCTTCATGGATTGTGTTTTTTTTTTCTTTTTCCCCTCGACATCTTCCCTATCAATACCAGAAAAGAAGGATCCCTCCTATAATGATGCGACTTTTCTAAACATCGGCGTCGGGTTTCATCTGTTAATGATGTACTAACACATTTCTCTTGTATGGTTTCTTTAGATCTCCCCATCGGGCGCAAGTAATCGCACCCCAAAGCCAAAGGTTCTAGTGACAAAGAACCCCAACCCAACTCCCCTCCCAACTGAGATCCAGAACATCCACAAGCAACCTCATTTAGTGGACCAGCGTGACTATTCCACCGAGTTGTCAGTCACTATCGCTGTGGGAGCATCTCTGCTCTTCCTCAACATCCTGGCTTTTGCAGCGCTCTACTACAAGAAGGACAAGCACCGGCACGACATCCACAAAGACTGCAGCCCACAACAGAGTGCAACCAACGATCTTGCTCATACACAGGAAGAAGAGATCATGTCTCTTCAGATGAAGCAACACACAGACCTGGACCAAGACTGCAGGCGGATGCAGGGTGATCCGCTAAATCCTCACGACGTGTTGCTAAGGACTACCTGCCCGCCAGACTATACTCTGGCCTTGAGGCGCTCACCAGATGACATCCCTCTCATGACACCAAACACCATTACCATGATCCCGAGTACTATTGGACGTCTTACCTCCCTCCAATCTTTCAACACCTTTCCCAGCACCCAACAAAATAACACTCTTCCCCACCCACACTCGCATTCCACCACCCGAGTGTAGTCCAGGGTATCCAGCCACTCAAACAAGCAGGACTCTCCTAACTCACGCCGCAGTCCTGTTTGAAAATCTCGAAATACTCTTGTCGGCGGCTGACGCCGAACCACTGGTCATAGTTAACGGTATTATTGAGGGATACTTTTTTGGAAGACAAAAGTCCCCCAAATGGAGAAGTACAAGAGACCTAGATTAGGAGAATTAGACTGTACCATTACAATATATTTTTCAGCATTTTTATTCGCAGCAAAAGATTGAACTGTATAATCTAATCGTGTTACAGTCTGCTTGAGGCTGAGTGACATTGGAATGGATATTCAATGCACTGTAGACTACTACAGGGCAGATTCCCAATTCAAAGCAATTTTGGCATGTATGAATACATTGTTTTTGTTTGTTTGTTTGTTTTTTTAGATGAAGACAAAAACATTTAAGGAAGCGTATGCAATATGCACAATGGAATTCTAAAGAAGCTTTTCTTCTTGTATTTTCAAGAATCGTGAAAATAAATTAACGAAACAATGTATTGCTGCACTTTGAGCATCAATGCTTTATAGTCATTCAATAGAAAGGGTGGGGGGCGGGGTCTGTTGCAGCAGGACTGAAACCAAGGATATGTCGACAGAGATCTGGCCGACCGAAAGAATAAGTAGATTTTAACACGATGTGTGCATGATGGTTTATTTTCTTGATAAAATTGAAAGGATCATTTTCACCGTCTATTAATGAAGTTAGTGGAATTTCCTGGAACGATTATTGGTAAAACATTTTCACACTACTGGTTACTGTTGCCTGGGACTTCACTCAGTAGGTACAAATGTAGAAATTAATATCTAGCTGGAAATATGTGAACAAGCTTTGCAATCAACGATGACACATCCGTAAATTAATTGTATCGTAAATCCAGCGCAAGGCTCCAATAAACACTTTTGCAATGCTGTTTTGGCATAAAATCAATATTTTGCACCTCACTAGTACGCGTTGAATAGCAATACAGATCATTAAACGCAGCGCGTCAATAGTAGTCACGTGTATTGCGAGCCGTGTTCATTTGAAATAGGCTGCAAATGATTGTTAATTGCTAATTGTCAAGACTCCTGGAGTACAACCACGCTGAACCGGCCGAGACACCGTCCGCAGCACAGGATGGACCATCGCCTCTTTGCTACAACCTGACATTTCATTTTGGGAGTCACTATGTCAATTTGTTTTTCGGCCCTTTCCGACACTGGACTGACAAGGTTGTCCCTGTTGGCTTCTGTGGACGTAGGAGCCGTGTCGGGGACTGTGATTGTGAGGGAACCCGGGAGGAGGCACTGGCCGGTTAGTTTGTGAGTATTGAAACCTACTCTGGAAGGAGCAGAGGGATGCACGTACCTCCCATTCCTGGGGCCCACGGTGTCGTGGCTGCTTTTGTCTACAGTGCACCGCCGCCCACTCTTCCATTTTTATTTAATTATTTTCTAGTTACAATTTATGTATTTATTTTTTTATAATATTTTTGTTTGATTTTCATAAACAAGAAATGGTGTGCCCAATGGCAAACATGCTGGATCAATGAGGAGAAAAATAGTCCTCTTTTAGTCTGAACCAAACAAGCGAGCTTTTGTTGTCTGAATAAACTCCGAGATAAGATATCCTTAATAAGATAACAATAAAAATAATATTAAGGTATTTATGGAAGTTTATCTGTGCCATCGGATTTTGAATTCGAATTTGTAGCACTGAATTTTTTTACATCCAATTTTTAACACTGAATTTTTTTTGCATCTAAATCAGACTTTGAATTTTAAAAGCCATCGAATTTCTAGCACTGAATTTTTTTTTCCTAAGACATTTTTTTCAATGTCTCAAAAAATTCAGTGTAAAAAAATTCAATGTCTTAAAAAATTCAGTGTAAAAAAATTCGACATCTCAAAAAATTCAATGTAAAAAAATTCAATGTCTAAAAAAATTCAGTGTAAAAAAATTCGATGTCTCCAAAAATTCAGTGTAAAAATATTCAGCGCGGACATCCGGGGTAACCAAGGGAGAAGTAATCGATCCCTGTATCAAATCATCCAACGTTCAGCCAATCAAGTTACGCTCCATTGGTCATGTGACGTCGAAACAGGAACGTCGTGAAGTTCAAAGGTGAGCTCCGGTCAGAGCTCAGGATGGCCCAAAACACAAATAATAACGCTTCGGTGAGTGTACTCTTTATTTACCTTTTGTGTTCGTAAAAGTCAGTATTTTATTTACCGGACACCTTAACAGAATTTGTTGAACAATGTCTACACAGGGAACTTTTAATGAAGTGGTGTTCCTTAAAAGTTTGCTAGCTATGAGCTAGCGTTATGTTAGCATGGTTACCATGGTAACATGGCGCTCGGTACTGCGTCCGTTAGTACTCTGTTCCGATGTTATGATGTGGCTGGCAAGAAATATCTGACTCACCGTTTGTTTAACAGCAAACTACTACTAGGTGATTCACTTTACCCACAACATTAAAAGAAGGCACAAATAATTGCATTACAGTATTAACTGTTACTGGTAACAGCTTGGGTCGTGATTGCTCATAAGTTAGCAGCCCCATTTTGCCGTTTGCAAAGTTACATTTTCCGTGCCAATTTACATAATTGCCAGTACTGGACGCTGTCTGACTCTCTCACTCGTGGGGACAGAGGTTGTTTTCCAAGGTTAAGGACAAAGTCCTGATGCCCACTAAAAAATACATTTACAAATGAGCATTTTTCATATGAAAATAAATAATCTCAGCTCTGAACTCACTCCGATACTCATGAGATGTTAATTTACTTGAGACAATAAAAAGAGAACATAAAAATGTTAACAAATCCATGCTTAGTTTGAATTTTCCATAAAATGTGCTCACACAGTGATTTTGTTTTTCTCTCCTAGGAACTCCTGCTTAATCATCTTTTAGAAAGACTTCGCTCTCGATTGGAGCATATTCTGGGACGCATGCCTCTTGATCTGGACTTCTTAGAGTTCACTTGCACACAAGAACTTGTGTTATTAAATGCTGTATCCAGTCAAGTAACTGTTTGTCCAGCTATTCTAGACTCACTGACACAGCTACACAGTCTTATCAATCTGGAAAAAGACAAAAGGGAGCAACACATTGCAGTTGTGCAGTTTGAGCAAGGACCGGCTGGGCGACAAAGAATGGTCATATCCCCAGAGTACCTTAGCAAACCTTTGTAACAACTGTAAGTCTACAAAACAAAACAGCGGTTGCTATGTGACGTCTGCACGTCGTGGTCACGTGACGCGGACTTGACGTTGATGGGCGGAACTTGCCACTGAGCTGGTCATTAAATAAGAAGACTTATTTAATGTATTTAAATCTATTTTGAGTGTGCGCCATTATGTCAACGCATAACAACTGTAAGTCTACTAAACAAAATAGCGCTTGCTATATGATGTCTGCCTTGTCGTGGTTCACGTGACGCGGACGTGACGTGGATGGGCGGAGCTTCCGCCAAAATTCAAATCCGAGAGCGCACTTTTCAACAGGAGCTAGAAAGGCGGCAATGCCGAGCAACGCGACACAGCGACGACTAACAAGAGAAATATTTTTATTTTCTGGTTGCAACTGTACCGTCCAGAGCGCAGACGGTAAATACAACCCATTGTTTTTAAAAAGAAGTACTTTTGTAGCCCTGAAAAGCGGGTGAGTGTGGCGGTTGGGGGGGGGACGTCGAACTCGGCGTCTGCTTTCAGCCACAGACGCCGAATTTCGACGATTCTCCCTGGTCAACGGTTGTAAATGATCGCGTTGATTAAAAAAGATAACTTTATTTAACTCTAATTTACATTTGACATGACTTCAATTGGCGGAACTTCCGCCAAAATTAAAATCCGAAACCTGCGATGGCGGCGAATGAGACACAGCGGATAGTAACACGACGAGTAAGAAGAGAAATATTTTTATTTTCTGCTTGCAACTGGACCGTCTAGAGGGTACACGGTAAATACAACTCATTGTTTTTAAAAAGAAGTACTTTTGTAGCCTTGAAAACCGAGTGAGTGTTGCGTTTGGGGGCGACGCCGAACTCTCCATCTGCTTCCAGCCACAGACTCCGAATTTCGACGATTTTTTCTGGTCAACGGTTGTAAATTATTGCGTTGATTAAAAAAGAAAACTTTATTTAACTTTAATTTACCGTTTTAGATAATATTACGTCCAGTCATGTGACGCGGACGTGACGTTGATGGGCGGAGCTTCCGCCAAAATTTGAATTCGTGGGCGCGAATACAAACTCGGCGATTATCAACAGAAATATCTTTAATTTCTGCTTGCAACTGGACCGTCTAGAGCAGGGGTGGGCAAACCTTTTGACTCGTGGGCCGAACTGGGTTCTAGATTTGCACCGGAGGGCCAAACCAGGAGCAGATGGACGTAGTGTTAAAAGAGAGTTACTTTTGTGTAGTTTGACTAAAGTTGTCGATGTAGCTAGCGTTCACTGTAATAGCAATGTGTAGCTGAGTAGCTAACCCTAGCTGAAACGTAGTTGCGTTGTATCTGCGTATGTTGGTTGAGGTTAAATGTTAATGTTTAATTTCATTCCTTTAGGTTCCACGGTATTTGGTGGCTGTTTGTTTTCCACTGTAAGAAGAACGACTATACAAACCAGTTGGAGGCTCGCTTCATTGATCACAACGGTGAGTACCCCTTTCTTCCTCCATTTATGTTCAACACCTCCTATTTCATGTCTAACAGTAATTGATTTAACACATAACCATAAGTAAATTGAGTGTGGGCACTCTCAAGTTAACATATGTATAATATATATATACTGCCTAATCTGTCACCGAGTATATTGTTGCAAAGTAATATAAGAAAAGATCCAAAGTTGTAATTCAGAATAGTTTTCAAAAGAAGGCCATTAGAATTATATACAAATCTGTAATACCCTGAACATAATAACAAGCTATTTCTTAAATCCCAAATTCTTCAATTCAAAGATTTGGTCGATTATCAGACTGCTCAAATGATGCTCAAAGCGAAGCTAAACTGTTTACCCAAAAAATATTTTAAACGTCTACGTTAGGTCTATAAATCAACCTAAGGGTCTATAAATCAACCTAATCTAGGCGTCTATTTTAGGTCTATATATCAACCTATTTTAGATCTAAAAAAATCAACCTATTTTAGACGTCTATTTCTGGTCTATAAATCAACCTATTTTAGATCTATTTTAAACGTCTACTTTAGGTCTATAAATCAACCTAAGGGTCTATAAATCAACCTAATTTAGGCGTCTATTTTAGGTCTATATATCAACCTATTTTAGATCTAAAAATCAACCTATTTTAGACTTCTATTTCTGGTCTATAAATCAACCTATTTTAGATCTATTTTAAACGTCTACTTTAGGTCTATAAATCAACCTAATTTAGGCGTCTATTTTAGGTCTATATATCAACCTATTTTAGATCTAAAAATCAACCTATTTTAGACGTCTATTTCTGGTCTATTTTAGATCTACAAATAAACCTATTTGAAACGTCTACTTTAGGTCTATAAAACAACCTAAGGGTCTATAAATCAACCTAATTTAGGCGTCTATTTTAGGTCTATATATCCACCTATTTTAGATCTAAAAATCAACCTATTTTAGACTTCTATTTCTGGTCTATTTTAGATCTACAAATAAACCTATTTGAAACGTCTACTTTAGGTCTATAAATCAACCTAAGGGTGTATAAATCAACCTAATTTAGGCGTCTATTTTAGGTCTATATATCAACCTATTTTAGATCTAAAAATCAACCTATTTTAGACGTCTATTTCTGGTCTATTTTAGATCTACAAATAAACCTATTTGAAACGTGTACTTTAGGTCTATAAATCAACCTGTCTATAAATCAACCAAATTTAGGCGTCTATTTTAGGTCTATATATCAACCTATTTTAGATCTAAAAATCAACCTATTTTAGACGTCTATTTCTGGTCTATTTTAGATCTATAAATAAACCTATTTTAAACGTCTACTTTAGGTCTATAAATCAACCTAAGGGTCTATAAATCAACCTAATTTAGGCGTCTATTTTAGGTCTATATATCAACCTATTTCTGGTCTATAAATCGTCTATTTTAGGTCTATATATCAACCTATTTTAGATCTAAAAATCAACCTATTTTAGACATCTATTTCTGGTCTATTTTAGATCTATATTTAAACCTATTTTAAACGTCCACTTTAGGTCTATAAATCAACCTAAGGGTCTATAAATCACCCTAATTTAGGCGTCTATTTTAGGTCTATATATCAACCTATTTTAGATATAAAAATCAACCTATTTTAGACGTCTATTTCTGGTCTATAAATCAACCTATTTTAGATCTATAAATAAACCTATTTTAAACGTCTACGTTAGGTCTATAAATCAACCTAAGGGTCTATAAATCAACCTAATCTAGGCGTCTATTTTAGGTCTATATATCAACCTATTTTAGATCTAAAAAATCAACCTATTTTAGACGTCTATTTCTGGTCTATAAATCAACCTATTTCAGATCTATAAATAAACCTATTTTAAACGTCTACTTTAGGTCTATAAATCAACCTAAGGGTCTATAAATCAACCTAATTTAGGTGTCTATTTTAGGTCTATATATCAACCTATTTTAGATCTAAAAATCAACCTATTTTAGACGTCTATTTCTGGTTTAAAAATCAACCTATTTTAGACGTCTATTTCTGGTTTAAAAATCAACCTTGTTTAGTCAATTTTGGGTTTAAAAATCAACCTTTTCTAAACGTCTATTTTTGGTCTGAAAATCAACTTATTTTTATCTTTATCAGTGGTACAGGAATAACAAATTCACATGTACGGATCAGTATGCTTGTTAAACCCAAACAACTTCTGTGCATTATTTATACAACTTACGGCTTGTTCAGACTTCAAAATTCCAAAATATGATCATATTTAATGTTTTTAATTTAGACGTCTAGTAAATTGAGCCAAGATCAAGATTTTGCAAATTAATAAGGGTTGGGAAACTTTGTTGAATGACCCTACCTCGACAGTTTAGTTTTGACTATTTTAGGTCTATAAATCAACCTATTTTAAGTCTATAAATCAACCTATTTTAGATCTATAAATAAACCTATTTTAAACGTCTACTTTAGGTCTATAAATCAACTTAAGGGTCTATAAATCAACCTAATTTAGGCGTCTATTTTAGGTCTCTATATCAACCTATTTTAGATCTAAAAATCAACCTATTTTAGACGTCTATTTCTGGTCTATAAATCGTCTATTTTAGGTCTATATATCAACCTATTTTAGATCGAAAAATCAACCTATTTTAGACGTCTATTTCTGGTCTATTTTAAATCTATAAATAAACCTATTTTAAACGTCTAGTAAATTGAGCCAAGATCAAGATTTTGCAAATTAATAAGGGTTGGTAAACTTTGAATGACCCTACCTCGACAGTTTAGTTTTGACTATTTTAGGTTTATAAATCAACTTATTTTAGGTCTATAAATCAACCTATTTTAGATCTATGAATAAACCTATTTTAAACGTCTACTTTAGGTCTATAAATCAACCTAAGGGTCTATAAATCAACCTAATTTAGGCGTCTATTTTAGGTCCATATATCAACCTATTTTAGATCTAAAAATCAACCTATTTTAAACGTCTACTTTAGGTCTATAAATCAACCTAAGGGTCTATAAATCAACCTAATTTAGGCGTCTATTTTAAGTCTATATATCAACCTATTTTAGATCAAAAAATCAACCTATTTTAGACGTCTATTTCTGGTCTATAAATCAACCTATTTTAGATCTATAAATAAACCTATTTTAAACGTCTACGTTAGGTCTATATATCAACCTAAGGGTCTATAAATCAACCTAATCTAGGCGTCTATTTTAGGTCTATATATCATCCTATTTTAGATCTAAAAAATCAACCTATTTTAGACGTCTATTTCTGGTCTATAAATCAACCTATTTTAGATCTATAAATAAACCTATTTTAAACGTCTACTTTAGGTCTATTAATCAACCTAAGAGTCTATAAATCAACCTAATTTAGGTGTCTATTTTAGGTCTATATATCAACCTATTTTAAATCTAAAAATCAACCTATTTTAGACATCTATTTCTGGTCTATAAATCAACCTATTTTAGGTCTATTTTAAACGTCTACTTTAGGTCTATAAATCAACCTAAGGGTCTATAAATCAACCTAATTTGGGCGTCTATTTTAGGTCTATATATCAACCTATTTTAGATCTAAAAATCAACCTATTTTAGACGTCTATTTCTGGTCTATAAATCGTCTATTTTAGGTCTATATATCAACCTATTTTAGATCTAAAAATCAACCTATTTTAGACGTCTATTTCTGGTCTATTTTAGATCTATAATTAAACCTATTTTAAACGTCTACTTTAGGTCTATAAATCAACCTAAGGGTCTATAAATCAACCTAATTTAGGCGTCTATTTTAGGTCTATATATCAACCTATTTTAGATCTAAAAATTAACCTATTTTAGACGTCTATTTCTGGTCTATAAATCAACCTATTTTAGATCTATTTTAAACGTCTACTTTAGGTCTATAAATCAAACTAAGGGTCTATAAATCAACCTAATTTAGGCGTCTATTTTAGGTCTATATATCAACCTATTTTAGATCTAAAAATCAACCTATTTTAAACGTCTATTTCTGGTCTATTTTAGATCTATAAATAAACCTATTTTAAACGTCTACTTTAGGTCTGTAAATCAACCTAAGGGTCTATAAATCAACCTAATTTAGGCGTCTATTTTAGGTCTATATATCAACCTATTTTAGATCTAAAAATCAACCTATTTTAGACGTCTATTTCTGGTCTTTAAATCAACCTATTTTAGATCTATAAATAAACCTATTTTAAACGTCTACGTTAGGTCTATAAATCAACCTAAGGGTCTATAAATCAACCTAATCTAGGCGTCTATTTTAGGTCTATATATCAACCTATTTTAGATCTAAAAAATCAACCTATTTTAGACGTCTATTTCTGGTCTATAAATCAACCTATTTTAGATCTATAAATAAACCTATTTTGAACGTCTACTTTAGGTCTATAAATCAACCTAAGGGTCTATAAATCAACCTAATTTAGGTGTCTATTTTAGGTCTATATATCAACCTATTTTAGATCTAAAAATCAATCTATTCTAGACGTCTATTTCTAGTTTAAAAATTAACCTATTTTAGACGTCTATTTTTGGTTTAAAAATCAACCTATTTTAGACGTCTATTTTTGGTTTAAAAATCAACCTTTTTTAGAAGTCTATTTTCGTTTTAAAAATCAACCTATTTTAGATGTCTATTTTTGGTTTAAAAATCAACCTATTTTAGACGTCTATTTTTTGTTTAAAAATCAACCATTTTTAGACGTCTATTTCTGGTCTATAAATCAACCTATTTTAGATCTATTTTAAACGTCTGCTGTAGGTCTATAAATCAACCTAAGGGTCTATAAATCAACCTAATTTAGGCGTCTATTTTAGGTCTATATATCAACCTATTTTAGATCTAAAAATCAACCTATTTTAGACGTCTATTTCTGGTCTATTTTAAATCTATAAATGAACCTATTTTAAACGTCTACTTTAAGTCTATAAATCAACCTAAGGGTCTATAAAATCAACCAAAGGGTCTATAAATCAACCTAATTCAGGTGTCCATTTTAGGTCTATATCAACCTATTTTAGATCTAGAAATCAACCTATTTTAGACGTCTAGATTTGGTTTAAAAATCAACCTTTTTTAGACGTCTAGATTTGGTTTAAAAATCAACCTTTTTTAGACGTCTATTTTTGGTTTAAAAATCAACCTATTTTAGACGTCTATTTTTGGTTTAAAAATCAACCTATTTTAGACGTCTATTTTTGGTTTAAAAATCAACCTTTTTTAGACGTCTATTTTTGGTTTAAAAATCAACCTATTTTAGACGTCTATTTTTGGTTTAAAAATCAACCTATTTTAGACGTCAATTTTTGGTTTAAAAATCAACCTTTTTTAAACGTCTATTTTTGGTCTGAAAATCAACTTAATTTTATCTTTATCAGTGGTACAGGAATAACCAATTCACATGTACGGATCAATATGCTTGTTAAACCCAAACAACTTCTGTGCATTATTTATACAACTTACGGCTTGTTCAGACTTCAAAATTCCAAAATATGATCATATTTAATATTTAACTATTTTAAACCTATTTTAAAAGTCTACTTTAGGTCTATAAATCAACCTAATTTAGGCGTCTATTTTAGGTCTATATATCAACCTATTTTAGATCTAAAAATCAACTTATTTTAGACGTCTATTTCTGGTCTATTAATCAACCTATTTTAGATCTATAAATAAACCTATTTTAAACGTCTACGTTAGGTCTATAAATCAACCTAAGGGTCTATAAATCAACCTAATCTAGGCGTCTATTTTAGGTCTATATATATCAACCTATTTTAGATCTAAAAAATCAACCTATTTTAGACGTCTATTTCTGGTCTATTTTAGATCTATAATTAAACCTATTTTAAACGTCTACTTTAGGTCTATAAATCAACCTAAGGGTCTATAAATCAACCTAATTTAGGCGTCCATTTTAGGTCTATATATCAACCTATTTTAGATCTAGAAATCAACCTATTTTAGACGTCTATTTCTGGTTTAAAAATCAACCTATTTTAGACGTCTAGATTTGGTTTAAAAATCAACCTATTTTAGACGTCTATTTTTGGTTTAAAAATCAACCTATTTTAGACGTCTATTTTTGAATTTAAAATCAACCTTTTTCAGACGTCTATTTTTGGTTTTAAAATCAACCTTTTTCAGACGTCTATTTTTGGTTTAAAAATCAACCTATTTTAGACGTCTATTTTTGGTTTAAAAATCAACCTTTTTTAGACGTCTATTTTTGGTTTAAAAATCAACCTTGTTTAGTCAATTTTTGGTTTAAAAATCAACCTTTTTTAAACGTCTATTTTTGGTCTGAAAATCAACTTAATTTTATCTTTATCAGTGGTACAGGAACAACCAATTCACATGTACGGATCAATATGCTTGTTAAACCCAAACAACTTCTGTGCATTATTTATACAACTTACAGCTTGTTCAGACTTCAAAATTCCAAAATATGATCATATTTAATGTTTAACTATTTTAAACCTATTTTAAACGTCTACTTTAGGTCTATAAATCAACCTAAGGGTCTATAAATCAACCTAATTTAGGCGTCTATTTTAGGTCTATATATCGACCTATTTTAGATCTAAAAATCAACCTATTTTAGACGTCTATTTCTAGTCTATTTTAGATCTATAAATAAACCTATTTTAAACGTCTACTTTAGGTCTATAAATCAACCTAAGGGTCTATAAATCAACCTAATTTAGGAGTCTATTTTAGGTCTATATATCAACCTATTTTAGATCTAGAAATCAACCTATTTTAGACGTCTATTTCTGGTCTATAAATCAACCTATTTTAGATCTATTTTAAACGTCTACTTTAGGTCTATAAATCAACCTAAGGGTCTATAAATCAACCTAATTTAGGCGTCTATTTTAGGTCTATATATCAACCTATTTTAGATCTAAAAATCAACCTATTTTAAACGTCTACTTTAGGTGTATAAATCAACCTAAGGGTCTATAAATCAACCTAATTTAGGCGTCTATTTTAGGTCTATATATCAACCTATTTTAGATCTAAAAATCAACCTATTTTAGACGTCTATTTCTGGTCTATAAATCGTCTATTTTAGGTCTAAAAATAAACCTATTTTAAGCGTCTACTTGATGGTCTATAAATCAACCTAAGGGTCTATAAATCAACCTAATTTAGGCGTCTATTTTAGGTCTTATATATCAACCTATTTTAGATCTAAAAATCAACCTATTTTAGACGTCTATTTCTGGTGTATAAATCGTCTATTTTAGGTCTATATATCAACCTATTTTAGATCTAAAAATAAACCTATTTTAAACGTCTACTTTAGGTCTATAAATCAACCTAAGGGTCTATAAATCAACCTAATTTAGGCGTCTAATTTAGGTCTATATATCAACCTGTTTTAGATCTAAAAATCAACCTATTTCAGACGTCTATTTCTGGTCTATAAATCGTCTATTTTAGGTCTATATATCAACCTATTTTAGATCTAAAAATCAACCTATTTTAGACGTCTATTTCTGGTCTATTTGAGATCTATAATTATACCTATTTTAAACGTCTACTTTAGGTCTATAAATCAACCTAAGGGTCTATAAATATTTTAGACGTCAATTTTTGGTTTAAAAATCAACCTTTTTTAAACGTCTATTTTTGGTCTGAAAATCAACTTAATTTTATCTTTATCAGTGGTACAGGAATAACCAATTCACATGTACGGATCAATATGCTTGTTAAACCCAAACAACTTCTGTGCATTATTTATACAACTTACGGCTTGTTCAGACTTCAAAATTCCAAAATATGATCATATTTAATGTTTAACTATTTTAAACCTATTTTATAAGTCTACTTTAGGTCTATAAATCAACCTAATTTAGGCGTCTATTTTAGGTCTATATATCAACCTATTTTAGATCTAAAAATCAACCCATTTTAGACGTCTATTTCTGGTCTATAAATCAACCTATTTTAGATCTATAAATAAACCTATTTTAAACGTCTACGTTAGGTCTATAAATCAACCTAAGGGTCTATAAATCAACCTAATCTAGGTGTCTATTTTAGGTCTAAATATCAACGTATTTTAGATTTAAAAAATCAACCTATTGTAGACGTCTATTTCTGGTCTATTTTAGATCTATAATTAAACCTATTTTAAACGTCTACTTTAGGTCTATAAATCAACCTAAGGGTCTATAAATCAACCTAATTTAGGCGTCCATTTTAGGTCTATATATCAACCTATTTTAGATCTAGAAATCAACCTATTTTAGACGTCTATTTCTGGTCTATAAATCGTCTATTTTAGGTCTATATATCAACCTATTTTAGATCTAAAAATCAACCTATTTTAGACGTCTATTTCTGGTCTATTTGAGATCTATAATTATACCTATTTTAAACGTCTACTTTAGGTCTATAAATCAACCTAAAAGTCTATAAATCAACCTAATTTAGGCGTCTATTTTAGGTTTATATATCAACCTATTTTAGATCTAAAAAAATCAACCTATTTTAGACGTCTATTTCTGGTCTATAAATCAACCTATTTTAGATCTATAAATAAACCTATTTTAAACGTCTACTTTAAGTCTATAAATCAACCTAAGGGTCTATAAATCAACCTAATTCAGGTGTCCATTTTAGGTCTATATCAACCTATTTTAGATCTAGAAATCAACCTATTTTAGACGTCTAGATTTGGTTTAAAAATCAACCTTTTTTAGACGTCTAGATTTGGTTTAAAAATCAACCTTTTTTAGACGTCTATTTTTGGTTTAAAAATCAACCTATTTTAGACGTCTATTTTTTGTTTAAAAATCAACCTATTTTAGACGTCTATTTTTGGTTTAAAAATCAACCTTTTTTAGACGTCTATTTCTGGTCTATAAATAAACCTATTTTAGATCTATTTTAAACATCTACTTTAGGTCTATAAATCAACCTAAGGGTCTATAAATCAACCTAATTTAGGCGTCTATTTTAGGTCTATATATCAACCTATTTTAGATCTAAAAATCAACCTATTTTAGACGTCTATTTCTGGTCTATAAATCAACCTATTTTAGATCTATAAATAAACCTATTTTAAACGTCTACGTTAGGTCTATAAATCAACCTAAGGGTCTATAAATCAACCTAATCTAGGCGTCTATTTTAGGTCTATATATCATCCTATTTTAGATCTAAAAAATCAACCTATTTTAGACGTCTATTTCTGGTCTATAAATCAACCTATTTTAGATCTATAAATAAACCTATTTTAAACGTCTACTTTAGGTCTATAAATCAACCTAAGAGTCTATAAATCAACCTAATTTAGGTGTCTATTTTAGGTCTATATATCAACCTATTTTAGATCTAAAAATCAACCTATTTTAGACGTCTATTTCTGGTCTATAAATAGACCTATTTAAGATCTATTTTAAACGTCTACTTTAGGTCTATAAATCAACCTAAGGGTCTATAAATCAACCTAATTTAGGCGTCTATTTTAGGTCTATATATCAACCTATTTTAGATCTAAAATTCAACCTATTTTAGACGTCTATTTCTGGTCTATAAATCGTCTATTTTAGGTCTATATATCAACCTATTTTAGATCTAAAAATCAACCTATTTTAGACGTCTATTTCTGGTCTATTTTAGATCTATAATTAAACCTATTTTAAACGTCTACTTTAGGTCAATAAATCAACCTAAGGGTCTATAAATCAACCTAATTTAGGCGTCTATTTTAGGTCTATATATCAACCTATTTTAGATCTAAAAATCAACCTATTTTAGACGTCTATTTCTGGTCTATAAATCAACCTATTTTAGATCTATTTTAAACGTCTACTTTAGGTCTATAAATCAACCTAATTTAGGAGTCTATTTTAGGTCTATATATCAACCTATTTTAGATCTAAAAATCAATCTATTTTAGACGTCTATTTCTGGTCTATAAATCGTCTATTTTAGGTCTATATATCAACCTATTTTAGATCTAAAAATCAACCTATTTTAGACGTCTATTTCTGGTCTATTTTAGATCTATAATTAAACCTATTTTAAACGTCTACTTTAGGTCTATAAATCAACCTAAGGGTCTATAAATCAACCTAATTTAGGCGTCTATTTTAGGTCTATATATCAACCTATTTTAGATCTAAAAATCAACCTATTTTAGACGTCTATTTCTGGTCTATAAATCAACCTATTTTAGATCTATAAATAAACCTATTTTAAACGTCTACGTTAGGTCTATAAATCAACCTAAGGGTCTATAAATCAACCTAATCTAGGCGTCTATTTTAGGTCTATATATCAACCTATTTTAGATCTAAAAAAATCAACCTATTTTAGACGTCTATTTCTGGTCTATAAATCAACCTAAGGGTCTATAAATCAACCTATTTTGAACGTCTACTTTAGGTCTATAAATCAACCTAAGGGTCTATAAATCAACCTATTTTAGATCTAAAAATCAACCTATTTTAGACGTCTATTTCTGGTCTATAAATAGACCTATTTAAGATCTATTTTAAACGTCTACTTTAGGTCTATAAATCAACCTAAGGGTCTATAAATCAACCTAATTTAGGTGTCTATTTTAGGTCTATATATCAACCTATTTTAGATCTAAAAATCAATCTATTCTAGACGTCTATTTCTGGTTTAAAAATTAACCTATTTTAGACGTCTATTTTTGGTTTAAAAATCAACCTATTTTAGACGTCTATTTTTGGTTTATAAATCAACCTATTTTAGACGTCTATTTTTGGTTTAAAAATCAACCTTTTTTAGACGTCTATTTTTGGTTGAAAATCAACCTATTTTAGACGTCTATTTTTGGTTTAAAAATCAACCTATTTTAGACATCTATTTTTTGTTTAAAAATCAACCTATTTTAGACGTCTATTTCTGGTCTATAAATCAACCTATTTTAGATCTATTTTAAACGTCTACTGTAGGTATAAATCAACCTAAGGGTCTATAAATCAACCTAATTTAGGCGTCTATTTTAGGTCTATATATCAACCTATTTTAGATCTAAAAATCAACCTATTTTAGACGTCTATTTCTGGTCTATAAATCGTCTATTTTAGGTCTATATATCAACCTATTTTAGATCTAAAAATAAACCTATTTTAAACGTCTACTGTAGGTCTATAAATCAACCTAAGGTTCTATAAATCAACCTAATTTAGGCGTCTATTTTAGGTCTATATACCAACCTATTTTAGATCTAAAAATCAACCTATTTTAGACGTCTATTTCTGGTCTATAAATCGTCTATTTTAGGTCTATATATCAACCTATTTTAGATCTAAAAATCAACCTATTTTAGACGTCTATTTCTGGTCTATTTGAGATCTATAATTAAACCTATTTTAAACGTCTACTTTAGGTCTATAAATCAACCTAAGGGTCTATAAATCAACCTAATTTAGGCGTCTATTTTAGGTCTATATATCAACCTATTTTAGATCTAAAAATCAACCTATTTTAGACGTCTATTTCTGGTCTATAAATCAACCTATTTTAGATCTATAAATAAACCTATTTTAAACGTCTACGTTAGGTCTATAAATCAACCTAAGGGTCTATAAATCAACCTAATCTAGGCGTCTATTTTAGGTCTATATATCAACCTATTTTAGATCTAAAAAATCAACCTATTTTAGACGTCTATTTCTGGTCTATAAATCAACCTATTTCAGATCTATAAATAAACGTATTTTAAACGTCTACGTTAGGTCTATAAATCAACCTAAGGGTCTATAAATCAACCTAATCTAGGCGTCTATTTTAGGTCTATATATCAACCTATTTTAGATCTAAAAAAATCAACCTATTTTAGACGTCTATTTCTGGTCTATAAATCAACCTATTTTAGATCTATAAATAAACCTATTTTGAACGTCTACTTTAGGTCTATAAATCAACCTAAGGGTCTATAAATCAACCTAATTTAGGTGTCTATTTTAGGTCTATATATCAACCTATTTTAGATCTAAAATCAATCTATTCTAGACGTCTATTTCTGGTTTAAAAATTAACCTATTTTAGACGTCTATTTTTGGTTTAAAAATCAACCTATTTTAGACGTCTATTTTTGGTTTAAAAATCAACCTATTTTAGACGTCTATTTTCGTTTTAAAAATCAACCTATTTTAGATGTCTATTTTTGGTTTAAAAATCAACCTATTTTAGACGTCTATTTTTTGTTTAAAAATCAACCTTTTTTAGACGTCTATTTCTGGTCTATAAATCAACCTATTTTAGATCTATTTTAAACGTCTGCTGTAGGTCTATAAATCAACCTAAGGGTCTATAAATCAACCTAATTTAGGCGTCTATTTTAGGTCTATATATCAACCTATTTTAGATCTAAAAATCAACCTATTTTAGACGTCTATTTCTGGTCTATTTTAGATCTATAAATGAACCTATTTTAAACGTCTACTTTAAGTCTATAAATCAACCTAAGGGTCTATAAATCAACCTAATTTAGGCGTCTATTTTAGGTCTATATATCAACCTATTTTAGATCTAAAAATCAACCTATTTTAGACGTCTATTTCTGGTCTATAAATCAACCTATTTTAGATCTATAAATAAACCTATTTTAAACGTCTACGTTAGGTCTATAAATCAACCTAAGGGTCTATAAATCAACCTAATCTAGGCGTCTATTTTAGGTCTATATATCAACCTATTTTAGATCTAAAAAATCAACCTATTTTAGACGTCTATTTCTGGTCTATAAATCAACCTATTTCAGATCTATAAATAAACGTATTTTAAACGTCTACGTTAGGTCTATAAATCAACCTAAGGGTCTATAAATCAACCTAATCTAGGCGTCTATTTTAGGTCTATATATCAACCTATTTTAGATCTAAAAAAATCAACCTATTTTAGACGTCTATTTCTGGTCTATAAATCAACCTATTTTAGATCTATAAATAAACCTATTTTGAACGTCTACTTTAGGTCTATAAATCAACCTAAGGGTCTATAAATCAACCTAATTTAGGTGTCTATTTTAGGTCTATATATCAACCTATTTTAGATCTAAAATCAATCTATTCTAGACGTCTATTTCTGGTTTAAAAATTAACCTATTTTAGACGTCTATTTTTGGTTTAAAAATCAACCTATTTTAGACGTCTATTTTTGGTTTAAAAATCAACCTATTTTAGACGTCTATTTTCGTTTTAAAAATCAACCTATTTTAGATGTCTATTTTTGGTTTAAAAATCAACCTATTTTAGACGTCTATTTTTTGTTTAAAAATCAACCTTTTTTAGACGTCTATTTCTGGTCTATAAATCAACCTATTTTAGATCTATTTTAAACGTCTGCTGTAGGTCTATAAATCAACCTAAGGGTCTATAAATCAACCTAATTTAGGCGTCTATTTTAGGTCTATATATCAACCTATTTTAGATCTAAAAATCAACCTATTTTAGACGTCTATTTCTGGTCTATTTTAGATCTATAAATGAACCTATTTTAAACGTCTACTTTAAGTCTATAAATCAACCTAAGGGTCTATAAAATCAACCTAATTTAGGCGTCTATTTTAGGTCTATATATCAACCTATTTTAGATCTAAAAATCAACCTATTTTAGACGTCTATTTCTGGTCTATAAATCGTCTATTTTAGGTCTATATATCAACCTATTTTAGATCTAAAAATAAACCTATTTTAAACGTCTACTTTAGGTCTATAAATCAACCTAAGGGTCTATAAATCAACCTAATTTAGGCGTCTATTTTAGGTCTATATATCAACCTATTTTAGATCTAAAAATCAACCTATTTTAGACGTCTATTTCTGGTCTATGAATCGTCTATTTTAGGTCTATATATCAACCTATTTTAGATCTAAAAATCAACCTATTTTAGACGTCTATTTCTGGTCTATTTGAGATCTATAATTAAACCTATTTTAAACGTCTACTTTAGGTTTATAAATCAACCTAAGGTCTATAAATCAACCTGATTTAGGCGTCTAGTTTAGGTCTATATATCAACCTATTTTAGATCTAAAAATCAACCTATTTTAGACGTCTATTGCTGGTCTATAAATCAACCTATTTTAGATCTATTTTAAACGTCTACTTTAGGTCTATAAATCAACCTAAGGGTCTATAAATCAACCTAATTTAGGCGTCTATTTTAGGTCTATATATCAACCTATTTTAGATCTAAAAATCAACCTTTTTTAGACGTCTATTTCTGGTCTATAAATCGTCTATTTTAGGTCTATATATCAACCTATTTTAGATCTAAAAATAAACCTATTTTAAGCGTCTACTTTAGGTCTATAAATCAACCTAAGGGTCTATAAATCAACCTAATTTAGGCGTCTATTTTAGGTCTATATATCAACCTATTTTAGATCTAAAAATCAACCTATTTTAGACGTCTATTTCTGGTCTATTTTAGATTTATAAATAAACATATTTTAAACGTCTACTTTAGGTCTATAAATCAACCTAAGGGTCTATTTCTGGTCTATAAATCAACCTATTTTAGATCTATAAATAAACCTATTTTAAACGTCTACGTTAGGTCTATAAATCAACCTAAGGGTCTATAAATCAACCTAATCTAGGCGTCTATTTTAGGTCTATATATCAACCTATTTTAGATCTAAAAAATCAACCTATTTTAGACGTCTATTTCTGGTCTATAAATCAACCTATTTTAGATCTATTTTAAACGTCTACTTTAGGTCTATAAATAAACCTAAGGGTCTATAAATCAACCTAATTTAGGCGTCTATTGTAGGTCTATATTTCAACCTATTTTAGATCTAAAAATCAACCTATTTTAGACGTCTATTTCTGGTCTATTTTAGATCCATAAATAAACCTATTTTAAACGTCTACTTTAGGTCGATAAATCAACCTAAGGGTCTATAAATAAACCTAATTTAGGCGTCTATTTTAGGTCTATATATCAACCTATTTTAGATCTAAAAATCAACCTATTTTAGACGTCTATTTCTGGTCTATAAATCAACCTATTTTGAACGTCTACTTTAGGTCTATAAATCAACCTAAGGGTCTATAAATCAACCTAATTTAGGCGTCTATTTTAGGTCTATATATCAACCTATTTTAGATCTAAAAATCAACCTATTTTAGACGTCTATTTCTGGTCTATTTTAGATCTATAAATAAACCTATTTTAAATGTCTACGTTAGGTCTATAAATCAACCTAAGGGTCTATAAATCAACCTAATTTAGGCGTCTATTTTAGGTGTATATATCAACCTATTTTAGATTTAAAAATCAACCTATTTTAGACGTCTATTTCTGGTCTATAAATCGTCTATTTTAGGTCTATATATCAACCTATTTTAGATCTAAAAATAAACCTATTTTAAACGTCTACTTTAGGTCTATAAATCAACCTAAGGGTCTATAAATCAACCTAATTTAGGCGTCTATTTTAGGTCTATATATCAACCTATTTTAGATCTAAAAATCAACCTATTTTAGACGTCTTTTTCTGGTCTATAAAGCGTCTATTTTAGGTCTATATATCAACCTATTTTAGATCTAAAAATCAACCTATTTTAGACGTCTATTTCTGGTCTATTTTAGATCTATAATTAAACCTATTTTAAACGTCTACTTTAGGTCTATAAATCAACCTTATGGTCTATAAATCAACCTAATTTAGGCGTCTATTTCTGGTCTATTAATCAACCTATTTTAGATCTATAAATAAACCTATTTTAAACGTTTACGTTAGGTCTATAAATCAACCTAAGAGTCTATAAATCAACCTCATCTAGGCGTCTATTTTAGGTTTATATATCAACCTATTTTAGATCTAAAAAAATCAACCTATTTTAGCAGTCTATTTCTGGTCTATAAATCAACCTATTTTAGATCTATAAATAAACCTATTTTAAACGTCTACTTTAGGTCTATAAATCAACCTAAGGGTCTATAAATCAACCTAATTCAGGTGTCCATTTTAGGTCTATATCAACCTATTTTAGATCTAGAAATCAACCTATTTTAGACGTCTAGATTTGGTTTAAAAATCAACCTTTTTTAGACGTCTAGATTTGGTTTAAAAATCAACCTTTTTTAGACGTCTATTTTTGGTTTAAAAATCAACCTATTTTAGACGTCTATTTTTGGTTTAAAAATAGACCTTTTTTAGACGTCTATTTTTGGTTTAAAAATCAACCTATTTTAGACGTCTATTTTTGGTTTAAAAATCAACCTATTTTAGACGTCAATTTTTGGTTTAAAAATCAACCTTTTTTAAACGTCTATTTTTGGTCTGAAAATCAACTTAATTTTATCTTTATCAGTGGTACAGGAATAACCAATTCACATGTACGGATCAATATGCTTGTTAAACCCAAACAACTTCTGTGCATTATTTATACAACTTACGGCTTGTTCAGACTTCAAAATTCCAAAATATGATCATATTTAATGTTTAACTATTTTAAACCTTTTGTAAAAGTCTACTTTAGGTCTATAAATCAACCTAATTTAGGCGTCTTTTTTAGGTCTATATATCAACCTATTTTAGATCTAAAAATCAATTTATTTTAGACGTCTATTTCTGGTCTATTAATCAACCTATTTTAGATCTATAAATAAACCTATTTTAAACGTCTACGTTAGGTCTATAAATCAACCTAAGGGTCTATAAATCAACCTAATCTAGGCGTCTATTTTAGGTCTATATATCAACCTATTTTAGATCTAAAAAATCAACCTATTTTAGACGTCTATTTCTGGTCTATAAATCAACCTATTTTAGATCTATAAATAAACCTGTTTTAAACGTGTACGTTAGGTCTATAAATCAACCTAAGGGTCTATAAATCAACCTAATTTAGGCGTCTATTTTAGGTCTATATATCAACCTATTTTAGATCTAAAAATCAACCTATTTTAGACGTCTATTTCTGGTCTATAAATCGTCTATTTTAGGTCTATATATCAACCTATTTTAGATCTAAAAATCAACCTATTTTAGACGTCTATTTCTGGTCTATTTGAGATCTATAATTAAACCTATTTTAAACGTCTACTTTAGGTCTATAAATCAACCTAAGGGTCTATAAATCAACCTAATTTAGGCGTCTATTTTAGGTCTATATATCAACCTATTTTAGATCTAAAAATCAACCTATTTTAGACGTCTATTTCTGGTCTATAAATCAACCTATTTTAGATCTATTTTAAACGTCTACTTTAGGTCTATAAATCAACCTAAGGGTCTATAAATCAACCTAATTTAGGCGTCTATTTTAGGTCTATATATCAACCTATTTTAGATCTAAAAATGAACCTATTTTAGACGTCTATTTCTGGTCTATTTTAGATCTATAAATAAACCTATTTTAAACGTCTACTTTAGGTCGATAAATCAACCTAAGGGTCTATAAATCAACCTAATTTAGGCGTCTATTTTAGGTCTATATATCAACCTATTTTAGATCTAAAAATCAACCTATTTTAGACGTCTATTTCTGGTCTATAAATCAACCTATTTTAGATCTATAAATAAACCTATTTTAAACGTCTACTTTAGGTCTATAAATCAACCTAAGGGTCTATAAATCAACCTAATCTAGGCGTCTATTTTAGGTCTATATATCAACCTATTTCAACCTATTTTAGACGTCTATTTCTGGTCTATAAATCAACCTATTTCAGATCTATAAATAAACCTATTTTAAACGTCTACGTTAGGTCTATAAATCAACCTAAGGGTCTATAAATCAACCTAATCTAGGCGTCTATTTTAGGTCTATATATCAACCTATTTTAGATCTAAAAAAATCAACCTATTTTAGACGTCTATTTCTGGTCTATAAATCAACCTATTTTAGATCTATAAATAAACCTATTTTGAACGTCTACTTTAGGTCTATAAATCAACCTAAGGGTCTATAAATCAACCTAATTTAGGTGTCTATTTTAGGTCTATATATCAACCTATTTTAGATCTAAAATCAATCTATTCTAGACGTCTATTTCTGGTTTAAAAATTAACCTATTTTAGACGTCTATTTTTGGTTTAAATATCAACCTATTTTAGACGTCTATTTTTGGTTTAAAAATCAACCTATTTTAGACGTCTATTTTCGTTTTAAAAATCAACCTATTTTAGATGTCTATTTTTGGTTTAAAAATCAACCTATTTTAGACGTCTATTTTTTGTTTAAAAATCAACCTTTTTTAGACGTCTATTTCTGGTCTATAAATCAACCTATTTTAGATCTATTTTAAACGTCTGCTGTAGGTCTATAAATCAACCTAAGGGTCTATAAATCAACCTAATTTAGGCGTCTATTTTAGGTCTATATATCAACCTATTTTAGATCTAAAAATCAACCTATTTTAGACGTCTATTTCTGGTCTATTTTAGATCTATAAATGAACCTATTTTAAACGTCTACTTTAAGTCTATAAATCAACCTAAGGGTCTATAAAATCAACCTAATTTAGGCGTCTATTTTAGGTCTATATATCAACCTATTTTAGATCTAAAAATCAACCTATTTTAGACGTCTATTTCTGGTCTATAAATCGTCTATTTTAGGTCTATATATCAACCTATTTTAGATCTAAAAATAAACCTATTTTAAACGTCTACTTTAGGTCTATAAATCAACCTAAGGGTCTATAAATCAACCTAATTTAGGCGTCTATTTTAGGTCTATATATCAACCTATTTTAGATCTAAAAATCAACCTATTTTAGACGTCTATTTCTGGTCTATGAATCGTCTATTTTAGGTCTATATATCAACCTATTTTAGATCTAAAAATCAACCTATTTTAGACGTCTATTTCTGGTCTATTTGAGATCTATAATTAAACCTATTTTAAACGTCTACTTTAGGTTTATAAATCAACCTAAGGGTCTATAAATCAACCTGATTTAGGCGTCTATTTTAGGTCTATATATCAACCTATTTTAGATCTAAAAATCAACCTATTTTAGACGTCTATTGCTGGTCTATAAATCAACCTATTTTAGATCTATTTTAAACGTCTACTTTAGGTCTATAAATCAACCTAAGGGTCTATAAATCAACCTAATTTAGGCGTCTATTTTATGTCTATATATCAACCTATTTTAGATCTAAAAATCAACCTATTTTAGACGTCTATTTCTGGTCTATAAATCGTCTATTTTAGGTCTATATATCAACCTATTTTAGATCTAAAAATAAACCTATTTTAAGCGTCTACTTTAGGTCTATAAATCAACCTAAGGGTCTATAAATCAACCTAATTTAGGCGTCTATTTTAGGTCTATATATCAACCTATTTTAGATCTAAAAATCAACCTATTTTAGACGTCTATTTCTGGTCTATTTTAGATTTATAAATAAACATATTTTAAACGTCTACTTTAGGTCTATAAATCAACCTAAGGGTCTATTTCTGGTCTATAAATCAACCTATTTTAGATCTATAAATAAACCTATTTTAAACGTCTACGTTAGGTCTATAAATCAACCTAAGGGTCTATAAATCAACCTAATCTAGGCGTCTATTTTAGGTCTATATATCAACTTATTTTAGATCTAAAAAATCAACCTATTTTAGACGTCTATTTCTGGTCTATAAATCAACCTATTTTAGATCTATAAATAAACCTATTTTGAACGTCTACTTTAGGTCTATAAATCAACCTAAGGGTCTATAAATCAACCTAATTTAGGTGTCTATTTTAGGTCTATATATCAACCTATTTTAGATCTAAAAATCAATCTATTCTAGACGTCTATTTCTGGTTTAAAAATTAACCTATTTTAGACGTCTATTTTTGGTTTAAAAACCAACCTATTTTAGACGTCTATTTTTGGTTTAAAAATCAACCTTTTTTAGACGTCTATTTTTGGTTTAAAAATCAACCTATTTTAGACGTCTATTTTCGTTTTAAAAATCAACCTTTTTTAGATGTCTATTTTTGGTTTAAAAATCAACCTATTTTAGACGTCTATTTTTTGTTTAAAAATCAACCTTTTTTAGACGTCTATTTCTGGTCTATAAATCAACCTATTTTAGATCTATTTTAAACGTCTACTGTAGGTCTATAAATCAACCTAAGGGTCTATAAATCAACCTAATTTAGGCGTCTATTTTAGGTCTATATATCAACCTATTTTAGATCTAAAAATCAACCTATTTTAGACGTCTATTTCTGGTCTATTTTAGATCTATAAATGAACCTATTTTAAACGTCTACTTTAGGTCTATAAATCAACCTAAGGGTCTATAAATCAACCTAATTTAGGCGTCTATTTTAGGTCTATATATCAACCTATTTTAGATCTAAAAATCAACCTATTTTAGACGTCTATTTCTGGTCTATAAATCGTCTATTTTAGGTCTATATATCAACCTAATTTAGATCTAAAAATAAACCTATTTTAAACGTCTACTTTAGGTCTATAAATCAACCTAAGGGTCTATAAAATCAACCTAATTTAGGCGTCTATTTTAGGTCTATATATCAACTTATTTTAGATCTAAAAATCAACCTATTTTAGACGTCTATTTCTGGTCTATAAATCGTCTATTTTAGGTCTATATATCAACCTATTTTAGATCTAAAAATCAACCTATTTTAGACGTCTATTTCTGGTCTATTTGAGATCTATAATTAAACCTATTTTAAACGTCTACTTTAGGTCTATAAATCAACCTAAGGGTCTATAAATCAACCTAATTTAGGCGTCTATTTTAGGTCTATATATCAACCTATTTTAGATCTAAAAATCAACCTATTTTAGACGTCTATTTCTGGTCTATAAATCAACCTATTTTAGATCTATTTTAAACGTCTACTTTAGGTCTATAAATCAACCTAAGGGTCTATAAATCAACCTAATTTAGGCGTCTATTTTAGGTCTATATATCAACCTATTTTAGATCTAAAAATCAACCTATTTTAGACGTCTATTTCTGGTCTATATATCGTCTATTTTAGGTCTATATATCAACCTATTTTAGATCTAAAAATAAACCTATTTTAAACGTCTACTTTAGGTCTATAAATCAACCTAAGGGTCTATAAATCAACCTAATTTAGGCGTCTATTTTAGGTCTATATATCAACCTATTTTAGATCTAAAAATCAACCTATTTTAGACGTCTACTTCTGGTCTATAAATCGTCTATTTTAGGTCTATATATCAACCTATTGTAGATCTAAAAATCAACCTATTTTAGACGTCTATTTCTGGTCTATTTGAGATCTATAATTAAACCTATTTTAAACGTCTACTTTAGGTCTATAAATCAACCTAAGGGTCTATAACTCAACCTAATTTAGGCGTCTATTTTAGGTCTATATATCAACCTATTTTAGATCTAAAAATCAACCTATTTTAGATGTCTATTTCTGGTCTATAAATCAACCTATTTTAGATCTAAAAATAAACCTATTTTAAACGTCTACTTTAGGTCTATAAATCAACCTAAGGGTCTATAAATCAACCTAATTTAGGCGTCTATTTTAGGTCTATATATCAACCTATTTTAGATCTAAAAATCAACCTATTTTAGACGTCTATTTCTGGTCTATAAATCAACCTATTTTAGATCTATTTTAAACGTCTACTTTAGGTCTATAAATCAACCTAAGGGTCTATAAATCAACCTAATTTAGGCGTCTATTTTACGTCTATATATCAACCTATTTTAGATCTAAAAATCAACCTATTTTAGACGTCTATTTCTGGTCTATTTTAGATCTAAAAATAAACCTATTTTAAACGTCTACTTTAGGTCTATAAATCAACCTAAGGGTCTATAAATCAACCTAATTTAGGCGTCTATTTTAGGTCTATATATCAACCTATTTTCGATCTAAAAATCAACCTATTTTAAACGTCTACTTTAGGTCTATAAATCAACCTAAGGGTCTATAAATCAACCTAATTTAGGCGTCTATTTTAGGTCTATATATCAACCTATTTTAGATCTAAAAATCAACCTATTTTAGACGTCTATTTCTGGTTTATAAATCAACCTATTTTAGATCTATAAATAAACCTATTTTAAACGTCTACGTTAGGTCTATAAATCAACCTAAGGGTCTATAAATCAACCTAATCTAGGCGTCTATTTTAGGTCTATATATCAACCTATTTTAGATCTAAAAAATCAACCTATTTTAGACGTCTATTTCTGGTCTATAAATCAACCTATTTTAGATCTATTTTAAACGTCTACTTTAGGTCTATAAATCAACCTAAGGGTCTATAAATCAACCTAACTTAGGCGTCTATTTTAGGTCTATATATCAACCTATTTTAGATCTAAAAATCAACCTATTTTAGACATCTATTTCTGGTCTATAAATCAACCTATTTTAGATCTATTTTAAACGTCTACTTTAGGTCTATAAATAAACCTAAGGGTCTATAAATCAACCTAATTTAGGCGTCTATTTTAGGTCTATATATCAACCTATTTTAGATCTAAAAATCAACCTATTTTAGACGTCTATTTCTGGTCTATAAATCAACCTATTTTAGATCTATAAATAAACCTATTTTAAACGTCTACGTTAGGTCTATAAATCAACCTAAGGGTCTATAAATCAACCTAATCTAGGCGTCTATTTTAGGTCTATATATCAACCTATTTTAGATCTAAAAAATCAACCTATTTTAGACGTCTTTTTCTGGTCTATAAATCGTCTATTTTAGGTCTATATATCAACCTATTTTAGATCTAAAAATAAACCTATTTTAGACATCTATTTGAGATCTATAATTAAACCTATTTTAAACGTCTACTTTAGGTCTATAAATCAACCTAAGGGTCTATAAATCAACCTAATTTAGGCGTCTATTTTAGGTCTATATATCAACCTATTTTAGATCTAAAAATCAACCTATTTTAGACGTCTATTTCTGGTCTATAAATCAACCTATTTTAGATCTATTTTAAACGTCTACTTACGGTCTATAAATCAACCTAATTTAGGCGTCTATTTTAGGTCTATATATCAACTTATTTTAGATCTAAAAATCAACCTATTTTAGACGTCTATTTCTGGTTTATAAATCGTCTATTTTAGGTCTATATATCAACCTATTTTAGATCTAAAAATAAACCTATTTTAAACGTCAACTTTAGGTCTATAAATCAACCTAAGGGTCTATAAATCAACCTAATTTAGGCGTCTATTTTAGGTCTATATATCAACCTATTTTAGATCTAAAAATCAACCTATTTTAGACGTCTATTTCTGGTCTATAAATCGTCTATTTTAGGTCTATATATCAACCTATTTTAGATCTAAAAATCAACCTATTTTAGACGTCTATTTCTGGTCTATTTGAGATCTATAATTAAACCTATTTTAAACGTCTACTTTAGGTCTATAAATCAACCTAAGGGTCTATAAATCAACCTAATTTAGGCGTCTATTTTAGGTCTATATATCAACCTATTTTAGATCTAAAAATCAACCTATTTTAGACGTCTATTTCTGGTCTATAAATCAACCTATTTTAGATCTATTTTAAACGTCTACTTTAGGTCTATAAATCAACCTAAGGGTCTATAAATCAACCTAATTTAGGCGTCTATTTTAGGTCTATATATCAACCTATTTTAGATCTAAAAATCAACCTATTTTAGACGTCTATTTCTGGTCTATAAATCAACCTATTTTAGATCTATTTTAAACGTCTACTTTAGGTCTATAAATCAACCTAAGGGTCTATAAATCAACCTCATTTAGGCGTCTATTTTAGGTCTATAAATCAACCTATTTTAGATCTAAAAATCAACCTATTTTAGACGTCTATTTCTGGTCTATAAATCGTCTATTTTAGGTCTATATATCAACCTATTTTAGATCTAAAAATCAACCTATTTTAGACGTCTATTTCTGGTCTATAAATCAACCTATTTTAAATCTATTTTAAACGTCTACTTTAGGTCTATAAATCAACCTAAGGGTCTATAAATCAACCTAATTTAGGCGTCTATTTTAGGTCTATATATCAACCTATTTTAGATCTAAAAATCAACCCATTTTAGACGTCTATTTCTGGTCTATAAATCAACCTATTTTAGATCTATAAATAAACCTATTTTAAACGTCTACGTTAGGTCTATAAATCAACCTAAGGGTCTATAAATCAACCTAATCTAGGTGTCTATTTTAGGTCTATATATCAACCTATTTTAGATTTAAAAAATCAACCTATTTTAGACGTCTATTTCTGGTCTATAAATCAACCTATTTTAGATCTATTTTAAACGTCTACTTTAGGTCTATAAATCAACCTAAGGGTCTATAAATCAACCTAATTTAGGCGTCTATTTTAGGTCTATATATCAACCTATTTTAGATCTAAAAATCAACCTATTTTAAACGTCTACTTTAGGTCTATAAATCAACCTAAGGGTCTATAAATCAACCTAATTTAGGCGTCTATTTTAGGTCTATATATCAACCTATTTTAGATCTAAAAATCAACCTATTTTAGATCTATTTTAGACGTCTATTTCTGGTCTATAAATCAACCTCAGGGTCTATAAATCAACCTAATTTAGGCGTCTATTTTAGGTCTATATATCAACCTATTTTAGATCTAAAAATCAACCTAGTTTAGACGTCCATTTCTGGTCTATAAATCAACCTATTTTAGATCTATAAATAAACCCATTTTAAACGTCTACGTTAGGTCTATAAATCAACCTAAGGGTCTATAAATCAACCTAATCTAGGCGTCTATTTTAGGTCTATATATCAACCTATTTTAGATCTAAAAAATCAAGCTATTTTAGACGTCTATTTCTGGTCTATAAATCAACCTATTTTAGATCTATAAATAAACCTATTTTAAACGTCTACTTTAGGTCTATAAATCAACCTAAGGGTCTATAAATCAACCTAATTTAGGTGTCTATTTTAGGTCTATATATGAACCTATTTTAGATCTAAAAATCAACCTATTTTAGACGTCTATTCCTGGTCTATTTTAGATCTATAAATAAACCTATTTTAAACGTCTGGTAAATTGAGCCAAGATCAAGATTTTGCAAATTAATAAGGGTTGGGAAACTTTGTTGAATGACCCTACCTCGACAGTTTAGTTTTGACTATTTTAGGTCTATAAATCAACTTATTTTAGGTCTATAAATCAACCTATTTTAGATCTATAAATAAACCTATTTTAAACGTCTACTTTAGGTCTATAAATCAACCTAAGGGTCTATAAATCAACCTAATTTAGGCGTCTATTTTAGGTCTATATATCAACCTATTTTAGATCTAAAAATCAACCTATTTTAATCGTCTACTTTAGGTGTATAAATCAACCTAAGGGTCTATAAATCAACCTAATTTAGGCGTCTATTTTAGGTCTATATATCAACCTATTTTAGATCTAAAAATCAACCTATTTTAGACGTCTATTTCTGGTCTATTTCAGATCTATAATTAAACCTATTTTAAACGTCTACTTTAGGTCTATAAATCAACCTAAGGGTCTATAAATACACCTAACTTAGGCGTCTATTTTAGGTCTATATATCAACCTATTTTAGATCTAAAAATCAACCTATTTTAGACGTCTATTTCTGGTCTATAAATCAACCTATTTTAGATCTATTTTAAACGTCTACTTTAGGTCTATAAATCAACCTAAGGGTCTATAAATCAACCTAATTTAGGCGTCTATTTTAGGTCTATATATCAACCTATTTTAGATCTAAAAATCAACCTATTTTAGACGTCTATTTCTGGTCTATAAATCAACCTATTTTAGATCTATAAATAAACCTATTTTAAACGTCTACGTTAGGTCTATAAATCAACCTAAGGGTCTATAAATCAACCTAATCTAGGCGTCTATTTTAGGTCTATATATCAACCTATTTTAGATCTAAAAAATCAACCTATTTTAGACGTCTATTTCTGGTCTATAAATCGTCTATTTTAGGTCCATATATCAACCTATTTTAGATCTAAAAATAAACCTATTTTAGACGTCTATTTCTGGTCTATTTGAGATCTATAATTAAACCTATTTTAAACGTCTACTTAAGGTCTATAAATCAACCTAAGGGTCTATAAATCAACCTAATTTAGGCGTCTATTTTAGGTCTATATATCAACCTATTTTAGATCTAAAAATCAACCTATTTTAGACGTCTATTTCTGGTCTATAAATCAACCTATTTTAGATCTATTTTAAACGTCTACTTTAGGTCTATAAATCAACCTAATTTAGGCGTCTATTTTAGGTCTATATACCAACCTATTTTAGATCTAAAAATCAACCTATTTTAGACGTCTAGTTCTGGTCTATAAATCGTCTGTTTTAGGTCTATATTTAAACCTATTTTAGATCTAAAAATAAACCTATTTTAAACGTCTACTTTTGGTCTATAAATCAACCTAAGGGTCTATAAATCAACCTAATTTAGGCGTCTATTTTAGGTCTTTATATCAACCTATTTTAGATCTAAAAATCAACCTATTTTAGACGTCTATTTCTGGTCTATGAATCGTCTATTTTAGGTCTATATATCAACCTATTTTAGATCTAAAAATCAACCTAATTTAGACGTCTATTTCTGGTCTATTTGAGATCAATAATTAAACCTATTTTAAACGTCTACTTTAGGTCTATAAATAAACCTAAGGGTCTATAAATAAACCTAATTTAGGCGTCTATTTTAGGTCTATATATCAACCTATTTTAGATCTAAAAATCAACCTATTTTGGACGTCTATTTCTGGTCTATAAATCAACCTATTTTAGATCTATTTTAAACGTCTACTTTAGGTCTATAAATCAACCTAAGGGTCTATAAATCAACCTAATTTAGGCGTCTATTTTAGGTCTATATATCAACCTATTTTAGATCTAAAAATCAACCTATTTTAGACGTCTATTTCTGGTCTATTTTAAATCTATAAATAAACCTATTTTAAATGTCTACGTTAGGTCTATAAATCAACCTAAGTGTCTATAAATCAACCTAATTTAGGCGTCTATTTTAGGTCTATATATCAACCTATTTTAGATCTAAAAATCAACCTATTTTAGACGTCTATTTCTGGTCTATAAATCGTCTATTTTAGGTCTATATATCAACCTATTTTAGATCTAAAAATAAACCTATTTTAAACGTCTACTTTAGGTCTATAAATCAACCTAAGGGTCTATAAATCAACCTAATTTAGGCGTCTATTTTAGGTCTATATATCAACCTATTTTAGATCTAAAAATCAACCTATTTTAGACGTCTATTTCTGGTCTATAAATCGTCTATTTTAGGTCTGTATATCAACCTATTTTAGATCTAAAAAAATAAACCTATTTTAAACGTCTACGTTAGGTCTATAAATCAACCTAAGGGTCTATAAATCAACCTAATCTAGGCGTCTATTTTAGGTCTATATATCAACCTATTTTAGATCTAAAAAATCAACCTATTTTAGACTTCTATTTCTGGTCTATAAATCAACCTATTTTAGATCTATAAATAAACCTATTTTGAACGTCTACTTTAGGTCTATAAATCAACCTAAGGGTCTATAAATCAACCTAATTTAGGTGTCTATTTTAGGTCTATATATCAACCTATTTTAGATCTAAAAATCAATCTATTCTAGACGTCTATTTCTGGTTTAAAAATTAACCTATTTTAGACGTCTATTTCTGGTTTAAAAATTAACCTATTTTAGACGTCTATTTTTGGTTGAAAAATCAACCTTTTTTAGACGTCTATTTTTGGTCTAAAAATCAACCTTTTTTAGACGTCTATTTTTTGTTTAAAAATCAACCTTTTTTAGACGTCTATTTCTGGTCTATAAATAAACCTATTTTAGATCTATTTTAAACATCTACTTTAGGTCTATAAATCAACCTAAGGGTCTATAAATCAACCTAATTTAGGCGTCTATTTTAGGTCTATATATCAACCTATTTTAGATCTAAAAACCAACCTATTTTAGACGTCTATTTCTGGTCTATTTTAGATCTATAAATAAACCTATTTTAAACGTCTACTTTAGGTCTATAAATCAACCTAAGGGTCTATAAATCAACCTAATTTAGGCGTCTATTTTAGGTCTATATATCAACCTATTTTAGATCTAAAAATCAACCTATTTTAGACGTCTATTTCTGGTCTATAAATCGTCTATTTTAGGTCTATATATCAACCTATTTTAGATCTAAAAATAAACCTATTTTAAACGTCTACTTTAGGTCTATAAATCAACCTAAGGGTCTATAAATCAACCTAATTTAGGCGTCTATTTTAGGTCTATATATCAACCTATTTTAGACGTCTATTTCTGGTCTATAAATCGTCTATTTTAGGTCTATATCAACCTATTTTAGATCTAAAAATCAACCTATTTTAGACGTCTATTTCTGGTCTATTTGAGATCTATAATTAAACCTATTTTAAACGTCTACTTTAGGTCTATAAATCAACCTCCTAGAACCTTCTCAGTGGTAGAACCTTCTCAGTGGCCTAGTGGTAGAGTGTCCGCCCTGAGACCGGAAGGTTGTGGGTTCAAACCCCGGCCGGGTCATACCAAAGACTTTAAAGATGGGACCCATTGCCTCCCTGCTTGGCACTCAGCATTAAGGGTTGGAATTGGGGGGTTAGATCACCAACTGATTCCCGAGCGCGGCACCGCTGCTGCTCACTGCTCCCCTCTCCCCCAGGGGATGGATTAAAATCACACGGGGATGGGTTAAATGCAGAGGACAAATTTCACTACACCCAAGTGTGTGTGTGACGATCATTGGGACTTTAATCTTAATCTTAATCTAAGTGTCTATAAATCAACCTAATTTAGGCGTCTATTTTAGGTCTAAAAATCAACCTATTTTAGACGTCTATTTCTGGTCTATAAATCAACCTATTTTAGATCTATTTTAAACGTCTACTTTAGGTCTATAAATCAACCTAAGGGTCTATAAATCAACCTAATTTAGGCGTCTATTTTAGGTCTATATATCAACCTATTTTAGATCTAAAAATCAACCTATTTTAGACGTCTATTTCTGGTCTATAAATCAACCTATTTTAGATCTATAAATAAACCTATTTTAAACGTCTACGTTAGGTCTATAAATCAACCTAAGGGTCTATAAATCAACCTAATCTAGGTGTCTATTTTAGGTCTATATATCAACCTATTTTAGATCTAAAAAATCAACCTATTTTAGACGTCTATTTCTGGTCTATAAATCAACCTATTTTAGATCTATTTTAAACGTCTACTTTAGGTCTATAAATCAACCTAAGGGTCTATAAATCAACCTAATTTAGGCGTCTATTTTAGGTCTATATATCAACCTATTTTAGATCTAAAAATCAACCTATTTTAGACGTCTATTTCTGGTCTATAAATCAACCTATTTTAGATCTATTTTAAACGTCTACTTTAGGTCTATAAATCAACCTAAGGGTCTATAAATCAACCTAATTTAGGCGTCTATTTTAGGTCTATATGTCAACCTATTTTAGATCTAAAAATCAACCTATTTTAGACGTCTATTTCTGGTCTATAAATCGTCTATTTTAGGTCTATATATCAACCTATTTTAGATCTAAAAATCAACCTATTTTAAACGTCTACTTTAGGTCTATAAATCAACCTAAGGGTCTATAAATCAACCTAATTTAGGCATGTATTTTAGGTCTATATATCAACCTATTTCAGAACTAAAAATCAACCTATTTTAGACGTCTATTTCTGGTCTATAAATCGTCTATTTTAGGTCTATATATCAACCTATTTTAGATCTAAAAATCAACCTATTTTAGACGTCTATTTCTGGTCTATTTCAGATCTATAATTAAACCTATTTTAAACGTCTACTTTAGGTCTATAAATCAACCTAAGGGTCTATAAATACACCTAACTTAGGCGTCTATTTTAGGTCTATATATCAACCTATTTTAGATCTAAAAATCAACCTATTTTAGACGTCTATTTCTGGTCTATAAATCAACCTATTTTAGATCTATTTTAAACGTCTACTTTAGGTCTATAAATCAACCTAAGGGTCTATAAATCAACCTAATTTAGGCGTCTATTTTAGGTCTATATATCAACCTATTTTAGATCTAAAAATCAACCTATTTTAGACGTCTATTTCTGGTCTATAAATCGTCTATTTTAGGTCTATATATCAACCTATTTTAGATCTAAAAATCAACCTATTTTAGACGTCTATTTCTGGTCTATTTGAGATCTATAATTAAACCTATTTTAAACGTCTACTTTAGGTCTATAAATCAACCTAAGGGTCTATAAATCAACCTAATTTAGGCGTCTATTTTAGGTCTATATATCAACCTATTTTAGATCTAAAAATCAACCTATTTTAGACGTCTATTTCTGGTCTATAAATCAACCTATTTTAGATCTATTTTAAACGTCTACTTTAGGTCTATAAATCAACCTAAGGGTCTATAAATCAACCTAATTTAGGCGTCTATTTTAGGTCTATATATCAACCTATTTTAGATCTAAAAATCAACCTATTTTAGACGTCTATTTCTGGTCTATAAATCGTCTATTTTAGGTCTATATATCAACCTATTTTCGATCTAAAAATCAACCTATTTTAGACGTCTATTTCTGGTCTATAAATCGTCTATTTTAGGTCTATATATCAACCTATTTTAGATCTAAAAATCAACCTATTTTAAACGTCTACTTTAGGTCTATAAATCAACCTAAGGGTCTATAAATCAACCTAATTTAGGCATGTATTTTGGGTCTATATATCAACCTATTTCAGATCTAAAAATCAACCTATTTTAGACGTCTATTTCTGGTCTATAAATCGTCTATTTTAGGTCTATTTATCAACCTATTTTAGATCTAAAAATCAACCTATTTTAGACGTCTGTTTCTGGTCTATTTCAGATCTATAATTAAACCTATTTTAAACGTCTACTTTAGGTCTATAAATCAACCTAAGGGTCTATAAATACACCTAACTTAGGCGTCTATTTTAGGTCTATATATCAACCTATTTTAGATCTAAAAATCAACCTATTTTAGACGTCTATTTCTGGTCTATAAATCAACCTATTTTAGATCTATTTTAAACGTCTACTTTAGGTCTATAAATCAACCTAAGGGTCTATAAATCAACCTAATTTAGGCGTCTATTTTAGGTCTATATATCAACCTATTTTAGATCTAAAAATCAACCTATTTTAGACGTCTATTTCTGGTCTATAAATCAACCTATTTTAGATCTATAAATAAACCTATTTTAAACGTCTACGTTAGGTCTATAAATCAACCTAAGGGTCTATAAATCAACCTAATCTAGGCGTCTATTTTAGGTCTATATATCAACCTATTTTAGATCTAAAAAATCAACCTATTTTAGACGTCTATTTCTGGTCTATAAATCGTCTATTTTAGGTCTATATATCAACCTATTTTAGATCTAAAAATAAACCTATTTTAGACGTCTATTTCTGGTCTATTTGAGATCTATAATTAAACCTATTTTAAACGTCTACTTAAGGTCTATAAATCAACCTAAGGGTCTATAAATCAACCTAATTTAGGCGTCTATTTTAGGTCTATATATCAACCTATTTTAGACGTCTATTTCTGGTCTATAAATCAACCTATTTTAGATCTATTTTAAACGTCTACTTTAGGTCTATAAATCAACCTAATTTAGGCGTCTATTTTAGGTCTATATATCAACCTATTTTAGATCTAAAAATCAACCTATTTTAGACGTCTATTTCAGGTCTATATATCAACCTATTTTAGATCTAAAAATAAACCTATTTTAAACGTCTACTTTAGGTCTATAAATCAACCTAAGGGTCTATAATTCAACCTAATTTAGGCGTCTATTTTAGGTCTATATATCAACCTATTTTAGATCTAAAAATCAACCTATTTTAGACGTCTATTTCTGGTCTATAAATCAACCTATTTTAGATCTATTTTAAACGTCTACTTTAGGTCTATAAATCAACCTAAGGGTCTATAAATCAACCTAATTTAGGCGTCTATTTTAGGTCTATATATCAACCTATTTTAGATCTAAAAATCAACCTATTTTAGACGTCTATTTCTGGTCTATTTTAAATCTATAAATAAACCTATTTTAAATGTCTACGTTAGGTCTATAAATCAACCTAAGTGTCTATAAATCAACCTTATTTAGGCGTCTATTTTAGGTCTATATATCAACCTATTTTAGATCTAAAAATCAACCTATTTTAGACGTCTATTTCTGGTCTATAAATCGTCTATTTTAGGTCTATATATCAACCTATTTTAGATCTAAAAATAAACCTATTTTAAACGTCTACTTTAGGTCTATAAATCAACCTAAGGGTCTATAAATCAACCTAATTTAGGCGTCTATTTTAGGTCTATATATCAACCTATTTTAGATCTAAAAATAAACCTATTTTAAACGTCTACTATAGGTCTATAAATCAACCTAAGGGTCTATAAATCAACCTAATTTAGGCGTCTATTTTAGGTCTATATATCAACCTATTTTAGATCTAAAAATCAACCTATTTTAGACGTCTATTTCTGGTCTATTTTAAATCTATAAATAAACCTATTTTAAATGTCTACGTTAGGTCTATAAATCAACCTAAGTGTCTATAAATCAACCTAATTTAGGCGTCTATTTTAGGTCTATATATCAACCTATTTTAGATCTAAAAATCAACCTATTTTAGACGTCTATTTCTGGTCTATAAATCGTCTATTTTAGGTCTGTATATCAACCTATTTTAGATCTAAAAAAATAAACCTATTTTAAACGTCTACGTTAGGTCTATAAATCAACCTAAGGGTCTATAAATCAACCTAATCTAGGCGTCTATTTTAGGTCTATATATCAACCTATTTTAGATCTAAAAAATCAACCTATTTTAGACTTCTATTTCTGGTCTATAAATCAACCTATTTTAGATCTATAAATAAACCTATTTTGAACGTCTACTTTAGGTCTATAAATCAACCTAATTTAGGTGTCTATTTTAGGTCTATATATCAACCTATTTTAGATCTAAAAATCAATCTATTCTAGACGTCTATTTCTGGTTTAAAAATTAACCTTTTTTAGACGTCTATTTTTGGTTTAAAAATCAACCTATTTTAGACGTCTATTTTTGGTTTAAAAATCAACGTTTTTAGACGTCTATTTTTGGTCTAAAAATCAACCTATTTTAGACGTCTATTTTTGGTTTAAAAATCAACCTTTTTTAGACGTCTATTTTTTTTTTAAAAATCAACCTTTTTTAGACGTCTATTTCTGGTCTATAAATAAACCTATTTTAGATCTATTTTAAACATCTACTTTAGGTCTATAAATCAACCTAAGGGTCTATAAATCAACCTAATTTAGGTGTCTATTTTAGGTCTATATATCAACCTATTTTAGATCTAAAAACCAACCTATTTTAGACGTCTATTTCTGGTCTATTTTAGATCTATAAATAAACCTATTTTAAACGTCTACTTTAGGTCTATAAATCAACCTAAGGGTCTATAAATCAACCTAATTTAGGCGTCTATTTTAGGTCTATATATCAACCTATTTTAGATCTAAAAATCAACCTATTTTAGACGTCTATTTCTGGTCTATAAATCATCTATTTTAGGTCTATATATCAACCTATTTTAGATCTAAAAATAAACCTATTTTAAACGTCTACTTTAGGTCTATAAATCAACCTAAGGGTCTATAAATCAACCTAATTTAGGCGTCTATTTTAGGTCTATATATCAACCTATTTTAGACGTCTTTTTCTGGTCTATAAATCGTCTATTTTAGGTCTATATCAACCTTTTTTAGATCTAAAAATCAACCTATTTTAGACGTCTATTTCTGGTCTATTTGAGATCTATAATTAAACCTATTTTAAACGTCTACTTTAGGTCTATAAATCAACCTAAGTGTCTATAAATCAACCTAATTTAGGCGTCTATTTTAGGTCTATATATCAACCTATTTTAGACGTCTATTTCTGGTCTATAAATCAACCTATTTTAGATCTATTTTAAACGTCTACTTTAGGTCTATAAATCAACCTAAGGGTCTATAAATCAACCTAATTTAGGCGTCTATTTTAGGTCTATATATCAACCTATTTTAGATCTAAAAATCAACCTATTTTAGACGTCTATTTCTGGTCTATTTTAGATCTATAAATAAACCTATTTTAAACGTCTACTTTAGGTCTATAAATCAACCTAAGGGTCTATAAATCAACCTAATTTAGGCGTCTATTTTAGGTCTATATATCAACCTATTTTAGATCTAAAAATCAACCTATTTTAGACGTCTATTTCTGGTCTATAAATCAACCTATTTTAGATCTATTTTAAACGTCTACTTTAGGTCTATAAATCAACCTAAGGGTCTATAAATCAACCTAATTTAGGCGTCTATTTTAGGTCTATATATCAACCTATTTTAGATCTAAAAATCAACCTATTTTAGACGTCTATTTCTGGTCTATAAATCAACCTATTTTAGATCTATAAATCAACCTATTTTAAACGTCTACGTTAGGTCTATAAATCAACCTAAGGGTCTATAAATCAACCTAATCTAGGTGTGTATTTTAGGTCTATATATCAACCTATTTTAGATCTAAAAAATCAACCTATTTTAGACGTCTATTTCTGGTCTATAAATCAACCTATTTTAGATCTATTTTAAACGTCTACTTTAGGTCTATAAATCAACCTAAGGGTCTATAAATCAACCTAATTTAGGCGTCTATTTTAGGTCTATATATCAACCTATTTTAGATCTAAAAATCAACCTATTTTAGACGTCGTCTATTTCTGGTCTATAAATCGTCTATTTTAGGTCTATATATCAACCTATTTTAGATCTAAAAATCAACCTATTTTAAACGTCTACTTTAGGTCTATAAATCAACCTAAGGGTCTATAAATCAACCTAATTTAGGCATGTATTTTAGGTCTATATATCAACCTATTTCAGATCTAAAAATCAACCTATTTTAGACGTATATTTCTGATCTATAAATCGTCTATTTTAGGTCTATATATCAACCTATTTTAGATCTAAAAATCAACCTATTTTAGACGTCTATTTCTGGTCTATTTCAGATCTATAATTAAACCTATTTTAAACGTCTACTTTAGGTCTATAAATCAACCTAAGGGTCTATAAATACACCTAACTTAGGCGTCTATTTTAGGTCTATATATCAACCTATTTTAGATCTAAAAATCAACCTATTTTAGACGTCTATTTCTGGTCTATAAATCAACCTATTTTAGATCTATTTTAAACGTCTACTTTAGGTCTATAAATCAACCTAAGGGTCTATAAATCAACCTAATTTAGGCGTCTATTTTAGGTCTATATATCAACCTATTTTAGATCTAAAAATCAACCTATTTTAGACGTCTATTTCTGGTCTATAAATCAACCTATTTTAGATCTATAAATAAACCTATTTTAAACGTCTACGTTAGGTCTATAAATCAACCTAAGGGTCTATAAATCAACCTAATCTAGGCGTCTATTTTAGGTCTATATATTAACCTATTTTAGATCTAAAAAATCAACCTATTTTAGACGTCTATTTCTGGTCTATAAATCGTCTATTTTAGGTCCATATATCAACCTATTTTAGATCTAAAAATAAACCTATTTTAGACGTCTATTTCTGGTCTATTTGAGATCTATAATTAAACCTATTTTAAACGTCTACTTAAGGTCTATAAATCAACCTAAGGGTCTATAAATCAACCTAATTTAGGCGTCTATTTTAGGTCTATATATCAACCTATTTTAGATCTAAAAATCAACCTAATTTAGACGTCTATTTCTGGTCTATAAATCAACCTATTTTAGATCTATTTTAAACGTCTACTTTAGGTCTATAAATCAACCTAATTTAGGCGTCTATTTTAGGTCTATATACAAACCTATTTTAGATCTAAAAATCAACCTATTTTAGACGTCTAGTTCTGGTCTATAAATCGTCTGTTTTAGGTCTATATATCAACCTATTTTAGATCTAAAAATAAACCTATTTTAAACGTCTACTTTTGGTCTATAAATCAACCTAAGGGTCTATAAATCAACCTAATTTAGGCGTCTATTTTAGGTCTTTATATCAACCTATTTTAGATCTAAAAATCAACCTATTTTAGACGTCTATTTCTGGTCTATGAATCGTCTATTTTAGGTCTATATATCAACCTATTTTAGATCTAAAAATCAACCTAATTCAGACGTCTATTTCTGGTCTATTTGAGATCATTAATTAAACCTATTTTAAACGTCTACTTTAGGTCTATAAATAAACCTAAGGGTCTATAAATAAACCTAATTTAGGCGTCTATTTTAGGTCTATATATCAACCTATTTTAGATCTAAAAATCAACCTATTTTGGACCTCTATTTCTGGTCTATAAATCAACCTATTTTAGATCTATTTTAAACGTCTACTTTAGGTCTATAAATCAACCTAAGGGTCTATAAATCAACCTAATTTAGGCGTCTATTTTAGGTCTATATATCAACCTATTTTAGATCTAAAAATCAACCTATTTTAGATGTCTATTTCTGGTCTATTTTAAATCTATAAATAAACCTATTTTAAATGTCTACGTTAGGTCTATAAATCAACCTAAGTGTCTATAAATCAACCTAATTTAGGCGTCTATTTTAGGTCTATATATCAACCTATTTTAGATCTAAAAATCAACCTATTTTAGACGTCTATTTCTGGTCTATAAATCGTCTATTTTAGGTCTATATATCAACCTATTTTAGATCTAAAAATAAACCTATTTTAAACGTCTACTTTAGGTCTATAAATCAACCTAAGGGTCTATAAATCAACCTAATTTAGGCGTCTATTTTAGGTCTATATATCAACCTATTTTAGATCTAAAAATCAACCTATTTTAGACGTCTATTTCTGGTCTATAAATCGTCTATTTTAGGTCTGTATATCAACCTATTTTAGATCTAAATAAATAAACCTATTTTAAACGTCTACGTTAGGTCTATAAATCAACCTAAGGGTCTATAAATCAACCTAATCTAGGCGTCTATTTTAGGTCTATATATCAACCTATTTTAGATCTAAAAAATCAACCTATTTTAGACTTCTATTTCTGGTCTATAAATCAACCTATTTTAGATCTATAAATAAACCTATTTTGAACGTCTACTTTAGGTCTATAAATCAACCTAAGGGTCTATAAATCAACCTAATTTAGGTGTCTATTTTAGGTCTATATATCAACCTATTTTAGATCTAAAAATCAATCTATTCTAGACGTCTATTTCTGGTTTAAAAATTAACCTATTTTAGACGTCTATTTTTGGTTTAAAAATCAACCTATTTTAGACGTCTATTTTTGGTTTAAAAATCAACCTTTTTTAGACGTCTACTTTTGGTCTAAAAATCAACCTATTTTAGACGTCTATTTTTGGTTTAAAAATCAACCTTTTTTAGACGTCTATTTTTTGTTTAAAAATCAACCTTTTTTAGACGTCTATTTCTGGTTTATAAATAAACCTATTTTAGATCTATTTTAAACATCTACTTTAGGTCTATAAATCAACCTAAGGGTCTATAAATCAACCTAATTTAGGCGTCTATTTTAGGTCTATATATCAACCTATTTTAGATCTAAAAATCAACCTATTTTAGACGTCTATTTCTGGTCTATAAATCGTCTATTTTAGGTCTATATATCAACCTATTTTAGATCTAAAAATAAACCTATTTTAAACGTCTACTTTAGGTCTATAAATCAACCTAAGGGTCTATAAATCAACCTAATTTAGGCGTCTATTTTAGGTCTATATATCAACCTATTTTAGACGTCTATTTCTGGTCTATAAATCGTCTATTTTAGGTCTATATATCAACCTATTTTAGATCTAAAAATCAACCTATTTTAGACGTCTATTTCTGGTCTATTTTAGATCTATAAATAAACCTATTTTAAACGTCTACTTTAGGTCTATAAATCAACCTAAGGGTCTATAAATCAACCTAATTTAGGCGTCTATTTTAGGTCTATATATCAACCTATTTTAGATCTAAAAATCAACCTATTTTAGACGTCTATTTCTGGTCTATAAATCAACCTATTTTAGATCTATTTTAAACGTCTACTTTAGGTCTATAAATCAACCTAAGGGTCTATAAATCAACCTAATTTAGGCGTCTAATTTAGGTCTATATATCAACCTTTTTTAGATCTAAAAATCAACCTATTTTAGACGTCTATTTCTGGTCTTTAAATCAACCTATTTTAGATCTATAAATAAACCTATTTTAAACGTCTACGTTAGGTCTATAAATCAACCTAAGGGTCTATAAATCAACCTAATCTAGGTGTCTATTTTAAAAAATCAACCTATTTTAGACGTCTATTTCTGGTCTATAAATCAACCTATTTTAGATCTATTTTAAACATCTACTTTAGGTCTATAAATCAACCTAAGGGTCTATAAATCAACCTAATTTAGGCGTCTATTTTAGGTCTATATATCAACCTATTTTAGACGTCTATTTCTGGTCTATAAATCAACCTATTTTAGATCTATTTTAAACGTCTACTTTAGGTCTATAAATCAACCTAAGGGTCTATAAATCAACCTAATTTAGGCGTCTATTTTAGGTCTATATATCAACCTATTTTAGATCTAAAAATCAACCTATTTTAGACGTCTATTTCTGGTCTATAAATCGTCTATTTTAGGTCTATATATCAACCTATTTTAGATCTAAAAATCAACCTATTTTAAACGTCTACTTTAGGTCTATAAATCAACCTAAGGGTCTATAAATCAACCTAATTTAGGCATGTATTTTAGGTCTATATATCAACCTATTTCAGATCTAAAAATCAACCTATTTTAGACGTATATTTCTGATCTATAAATCGTCTATTTTAGGTCTATATATCAACCTATTTTAGATCTAAAAATCAACCTATTTTAGACGTCTATTTCTGGTCTATTTCAGATCTATAATTAAACCTATTTTAAACGTCTACTTTAGGTCTATAAATCAACCTAAGGGTCTATAAATACACCTAACTTAGGCGTCTATTTTAGGTCTATATATCAACCTATTTTAGATCTAAAAATCAACCTATTTTAGACGTCTATTTCTGGTCTATAAATCAACCTATTTTAGATCTATTTCAAACGTCTACTTTAGGTCTATAAATCAACCTAAGGGTCTATAAATCAACCTAATTTAGGCGTCTATTTTAGGTCTATATATCAACCTATTTTAGATCTAAAAATCAACCTATTTTAGACGTCTATTTCTGGTCTATAAATCAACCTATTTTAGATCTATAAATAAACCTATTTTAAACGTCTACGTTAGGTCTATAAATCAACCTAAGGGTCTATAAATCAACCTAATCTAGGCGTCTATTTTAGGTCTATATATCAACCTATTTTAGATCTAAAAAATCAACCTATTTTAGACTTCTATTTCTGGTCTATAAATCGTCTAGTTTAGGTCTATATATCAACCTATGTTAGATCTAAAAATAAACCTATTTTAGACGTCTATTTCTGGTCTATTTGAGATCTATAATTAAACCTATTTTAAACGTCTACTTAAGGTCTATAAATCAACCTAAGGGTCTATAAATCAACCTAATTTAGGCGTCTATTTTAGGTCTATATATCAACCTATTTTAGATCTAAAAATCAACCTATTTTAGACGTCTATTTCTGGTCTATAAATCAACCTATTTTAGATCTATTTTAAACGTCTACTTTAGGTCTATAAATCAACCTAATTTAGGCGTCTATTTTAGGTCTATATATCAACCTATTTTAGATCTAAAAATCAACCTATTTTAGACGTCTATTTCTGGTTTATAAATCGTCTATTTTAGGTCTATATATCAACCTATTTTAGATCTAAAAATAAACCTATTTTAAACGTCTACTTTAGGTCTATAAATCAACCTAAGGGTCTATAATTCAACCTAATTTAGGCGTCTATTTTAGGTCTATATATCAACCTATTTTAGATCTAAAAATCAACCTATTTTAGACGTCTATTTCTGGTCTATAAATCAACCTATTTTAGATCTATTTTAAACGTCTACTTTAGGTCTATAAATCAACCTAATTTAGGCGTCTATTTTAGGTCTATATATCAACCTATTTTAGATCTAAAAATCAACCTATTTTAGACGTCTATTTCTGGTCTATAAATCGTCTATTTTAGGTCTATATATCAACCTATTTTAGATCTAAAAATCAACCTATTTTAGACGTCTATTTCTGGTCTATTTGAGATCTATAATTAAACCTATTTTAAACGTCTACTTTAGGTCTATAAATCAACCTAAGGGTCTATAAATCAACCTAATTTAGGCGTCTATTTTAGGTCTATATATCAACCTATTTTAGATCTAAAAATCAACCTATTTTAGACGTCTATTTCTGGTCTATAAATCAACCTATTTTAGATCTATTTTAAACGTCTACTTTAGGTCTATAAATCAACCTAAGGGTCTATAAATCAACCTAATTTAGGCGTCTATTTTAGGTCTATATATCAACCTATTTTAGATCTAAAAATCAACCTATTTTAGACGTCTATTTCTGGTCTATAAATCGTCTATTTTAGGTCTATATATCAACCTATTTTAGATCTAAAAATCAACCTATTTTAGACGTCTATTTCTGGTCTATTTGAGATCTATAATTAAACCTATTTTAAACGTCTACGTTAGGTCTATAAATCAACCTAATCTAGGCGTATATTTTAGGTCTATATATCAACCTTTTTTAGATCTAAAAAATCAACCTATTTTAGACGTCTATTTCTGGTCTATAAATCAACCTATTTTAGATCTATAAATAAACCTATTTTGAACGTCTACTTTAGGTCTATAAATCAACCTAATTTAGGCGTCTATTTTAGGTCTATATATCAACCTATTTTAGATCTAAAAATCAACCTATTTTAGACGTCTATTTCTGGTCTATAAATCAACCTATTTTAGATCTATTTTAAACGTCTACTTTAGGTCTATAAATCAACCTAAGGGTCTATAAATCAACCTAATTTAGGCGTCTATTTTAGGTCTATATATCAACCTATTTTAGATCTAAAAATCAACCTATTTTAGACGTCTATTTCTGGTCTATAAATCGTCTATTTTAGGTCTATATATCAACCTATTTTAGATCTAAAAATCAACCTATTTTAAACGTCTACTTTAGGTCTATAAATCAACCTAAGGGTCTATAAATCAACCTAATTTAGGCATGTATTTTAGGTCTATATATCAACCTATTTCAGATCTAAAAATCAACCTATTTTAGACGTCTATTTCTGGTCTATAAATCGTCTATTTTAGGTCTATATATCAACCTATTTTAGATCTAAAAATCAACCTATTTTAGACGTCCATTTCTGGTCTATTTCAGATCTATAATTAAACCTATTTTAAACGTCTACTTTAGGTCTATAAATCAACCTAAGGGTCTATAAATACACCTAACTTAGGCGTCTATTTTAGGTCTATATATCAACCTATTTTAGATCTAAAAATCAACCTATTTTAGACGTCTATTTCTGGTCTATAAATCAACCTATTTTAGATCTATTTTAAACGTCTACTTTAGGTCTATAAATCAACCTAAGGGTCTATAAATCAACCTAATTTAGGCGTCTATTTTAGGTCTATATATCAACCTATTTTAGATCTAAAAATCAACCTATTTTAGACGTCTATTTCTGGTCTATAAATCAACCTATTTTAGATCTATAAATAAACCTATTTTAAACGTCTACGTTAGGTCTATAAATCAACCTAAGGGTCTATAAATCAACCTAATCTAGGCGTCTATTTTAGGTCTATATATCAACCTATTTTAGATCTAAAAAATCAACCTATTTTAGACTTCTATTTCTGGTCTATAAATCGTCTATTTTAGGTCTATATATCAACCTATTTTAGATCTAAAAATAAACCTATTTTAGACGTCTATTTCTGGTCTATTTGAGATCTATAATTAAACCTATTTTAAACGTCTACTTAAGGTCTATAAATCAACCTAAGGGTCTATAAATCAACCTAATTTAGGCGTCTATTTTAGATCTATATATCAACCTATTTTAGATCTAAAAATCAACCTATTTTAGACGTCTATTTCTGGTCTATAAATCGTCTAGTTTAGGTCTATATATCAACCTATGTTAGATCTAAAAATAAACCTATTTTAGACGTCTATTTCTGGTCTATTTGAGATCTATAATTAAACCTATTTTAAACGTCTACTTAAGGTCTATAAATCAACCTAAGGGTCTATAAATCAACCTAATTTAGGCGTCTATTTTAGGTCTATATATCAACCTATTTTAGATCTAAAAATCAACCTATTTTAGACGTCTATTTCTGGTCTATAAATCAACCTATTTTAGATCTATTTTAAACGTCTACTTTAGGTCTATAAATCAACCTAATTTAGGCGTCTATTTTAGGTCTATATATCAACCTATTTTAGATCTAAAAATCAACCTATTTTAGACGTCTATTTCTGGTTTATAAATCGTCTATTTTAGGTCTATATATCAACCTATTTTAGATCTAAAAATAAACCTATTTTAAACGTCTACTTTAGGTCTATAAATCAACCTAAGGGTCTATAATTCAACCTAATTTAGGCGTCTATTTTAGGTCTATATATCAACCTATTTTAGATCTAAAAATCAACCTATTTTAGACGTCTATTTCTGGTCTATAAATCAACCTATTTTAGATCTATTTTAAACGTCTACTTTAGGTCTATAAATCAACCTAATTTAGGCGTCTATTTTAGGTCTATATATCAACCTATTTTAGATCTAAAAATCAACCTATTTTAGACGTCTATTTCTGGTCTATAAATCGTCTATTTTAGGTCTATATATCAACCTATTTTAGATCTAAAAATCAACCTATTTTAGACGTCTATTTCTGGTCTATTTGAGATCTATAATTAAACCTATTTTAAACGTCTACTTTAGGTCTATAAATCAACCTAAGGGTCTATAAATCAACCTAATTTAGGCGTCTATTTTAGGTCTATATATCAACCTATTTTAGATCTAAAAATCAACCTATTTTAGACGTCTATTTCTGGTCTATAAATCAACCTATTTTAGATCTATTTTAAACGTCTACTTTAGGTCTATAAATCAACCTAAGGGTCTATAAATCAACCTAATTTAGGCGTCTATTTTAGGTCTATATATCAACCTATTTTAGATCTAAAAATCAACCTATTTTAGACGTCTATTTCTGGTCTATAAATCGTCTATTTTAGGTCTATATATCAACCTATTTTAGATCTAAAAATCAACCTATTTTAGACGTCTATTTCTGGTCTATTTGAGATCTATAATTAAACCTATTTTAAACGTCTACGTTAGGTCTATAAATCAACCTAATCTAGGCGTATATTTTAGGTCTATATATCAACCTTTTTTAGATCTAAAAAATCAACCTATTTTAGACGTCTATTTCTGGTCTATAAATCAACCTATTTTAGATCTATAAATAAACCTATTTTGAACGTCTACTTTAGGTCTATAAATCAACCTAATTTAGGCGTCTATTTTAGGTCTATATATCAACCTATTTTAGATCTAAAAATCAACCTATTTTAGACGTCTATTTCTGGTCTATAAATCAACCTATTTTAGATCTATTTTAAACGTCTACTTTAGGTCTATAAATCAACCTAAGGGTCTATAAATCAACCTAATTTAGGCGTCTATTTTAGGTCTATATATCAACCTATTTTAGATCTAAAAATCAACCTATTTTAGACGTCTATTTCTGGTCTATAAATCGTCTATTTTAGGTCTATATATCAACCTATTTTAGATCTAAAAATCAACCTATTTTAAACGTCTACTTTAGGTCTATAAATCAACCTAAGGGTCTATAAATCAACCTAATTTAGGCATGTATTTTAGGTCTATATATCAACCTATTTCAGATCTAAAAATCAACCTATTTTAGACGTCTATTTCTGG